>NW_009234972.1:34070-65069 GCF_000690835.1 Fulmarus glacialis | reverse complement strand
CAGCACCGGGGTCATCAGGATGTATATTTCTCCAAGGTCCTTATTGATGGCAACAGGGACCTGTGACTCATCCCTCCAAGACGCTTTCAGGAAGACCCCACAGTCTTCAGGGAGCATAACCATAGTCATCAAGGAGCAATAACTGCCTCTCTAGTGTTGTCATGGCTAGTGGTGGAATAGCCTCCAATTGGAAACATATCTGTTATAAAAGGTCTTTCACACCAAGATAATTTTGGGTGTCCAAAGTCCCTGGCTCCAGATATCCCCCATTTCAATGGTATCAGAGACTGGACTATCAGCCTTGCTTTTCTTTACACTGCAGCAGAGGCCTGTGCTGGACAATAATGCCACTTCACGAAACAAATAAACATTGCTGCAGGCACATGGTTACAAGCAGAAATCTCTTTCTTTGCCCTTTGCTCCTAGAAATCCTAGATAATGACTTCTGAAGCAGGCTGGGTGTGTGCAGTAGCAGCAGGAAAGCACACTCAAATAAAGGTAATGTCGGGCAATCTCTCAGGTTCATGCACTTCTTGCTGTGGACTGACAACTAATCTGGAGATTACGTTAGTACCAAAAGCATCCTAACGACAAAAGCAGGAAGAATTGTCCTGGAACAAAGAGATTTTCCTCAACGTGGTGACTCCAGCTAAGGAAGGCTTTAGCTGCAGCTGTCAGCTAAAGCTGAAGTCCTCCTCTGATATGCAGACTCCCACCATTGACACTCCAATCCTCAAACAGCAATGCCAAGAAAGACAGAAATATCTGCTGAGCTTTCTGCAGCCCAGTTCCACCAGCACCACCATGGTGATCCTACGGGACTTGCCAGCTGTTTGAGTGCAGCTGGCCTGTGGTCTGCAGGCTGGCAAGCTCTGCGAAATGCCCTGTTGTGGAGGCACTCCCACCTATTGCTGCTGCTGTCAAGGAATCATTGCACAAGGCATGACTTTGAGGAACAGGCTGCTGGAATTTGATGATGACTCTAAGCTTGGAAAAACTGTAGCCAATAAATCCTGCAGCAGGATATGTAAGGATTGGGGTTTGGGTTGAAGTCAAAACCAGAAATAAAAATGTTCCTTTCGGGAGTTAAAACTCTAATCCTGGGCTCTTGAGTCAGTAAGTAGGAGTCAATACATTTATTGCCACCATTAAAACTCATGAAGCTGTTTCTCCTCACGCACACTCTGCTTTGACACTAGTATCGTTCCATCACCTTCAGTGGAGCCACACTTGATTTACGCTGGCCGGAGGGGACAGTCCACCTGTGTCTGCCCTCCCCAAGCTACATGAAGTCTGACAGCTGTTACAGCTGACGCACCAGCCAAAGGTGCTGAACCAAAGGGTGCTTCTTGGGTGATATCTTGTTAAATCATTTGGATGCAACTGGCTGCTAAAATGGTGAATGTGTCATGCTGTCAGATCAGTCTCTGTTTCATCCTCTCTGATGATCCCATTTCACTTGGGATGAATAAAAGCAAATGAAGAGGGCATCAGCTCTCTCTGGCCGAAGGAAGCCAAGCCGGTGCTATTTAATGGTGCAAAGGCAAATTGGTTCTTCAGGATTTTTTTCCAGGACAGCCACTCCTGAATAGCTCCAGGTCTGGGCACATTTGTTCTTAAATAAGCCTGCCTTTTTCTGACTGAACTTCAGCTCCTGGAAGTGATCTATAAGGCAGAAAGACCCAAGGGGGCAATGATTTCCATGCACTACATTTACACTCCATGTCAATCCAGGGTAATTGCTGTATGCAGACATGCTCTATGTCCACCCATCTTCTCTCCTGCCAGTTCTGGCTCATTCCCTGTGTCACGCTTGATAGCAGTTTGCCCGGTTTTCTGGTCTCCTGTCAACAGGCTTGATTGGCAGCACAAAGTGAGTCTTTGCCAGGGAACTACTTCTGATATTTACCCTCATTTTTCTGTTTCATCATCTCACCTCCTGAGCCCTGAAATTTTATCCAGGGAACAACAACTATAGAGTTCCCATAAATTATACAGATTCTGTCATGCACACACAACCTAACTGTACAGCAGCCCATACACAGTAGATTACACCTTTGCAGAGATCAAGATTTTAAGATGACTTTATGAAGATGGAGGTTTATGCAAGGTTCTTCAGTTCCATCAGCATGTTCCCAAAGGAGCACACTGACTTTCAAAGCAGCTCTCAATGACCTCCCTGCTTTGAGAGTCAGGCTCCCCCCTTCCTGGTCTTTTCAGCTCTGCTTCCTTTGCAACGCAGCACAGATCAGCTCTGCTTTTTCCTTGTCCTTTAACAAAGCAGCAGGATCCTCTCACCAGAAATTCAATGGCCAAACCTCCTATGGAAGGAAGCCAGGAGGTGCTAAAGAATGGTACCCTCTTATTGCAAGCCTCTGAGGACCAGCTTAGGGGCCCATCAACAGCAGAAGAATTGTTCACTTGAAACACGGTCCCTGCTTCCAGCTCACCAGGGTCCTTGCCAAGAAAAGTGAGAATGATTTGTTACACCTTCCTTCCTGCAGAACTAAACTACTGACGCTTTCTGAAACAAGACACCATGGTTCTCCTTCATCAACTCGGAAACTCTGGAACAAAAGAAATCACACCCCCATTGTAAAGAAAAGAGTTGTTCTTTTGAGAAGGCATTGCCAGTTTCTTTAAAGGACAGACCTGGAGGTGAAGGGACAATTTGTTTCTCCTTTTTTTGCCACAGACCCATAGTAGCAAGGTTCATTTCCAAGAGCCCTACTATGCCAGCATGGAAAAAGGACTTTTCACATTTCACCTGATACAAGACTGGACAAGTAATTGGACAACTTCATACTGCTTGTTAAGTGTTGCCAGAGCTTGGCCACTGAAGATCTTGTGATTCACAAGCTACTTGACCTCTGGTGTTCAAGATTTGAAAATTAATGAGAGGCAGGCCTGCCTTCTAGTAACCCACAGCCCTGATTTAAAGAGAACCTTCTTAGGGTCACTCCCATATTGCCTGTACAGAAGTTGGACACTTTGCAAGGTACTCGTCAAATGTCTTGTTGATTGTGCTGAAATTTTTGGGACAGGGACTTCAGAAAGGAGAAATCTCTCAGCATGAAGAAACAGCTCAACTGCACAATGAGTTTTTTTGTTGCATTTCAGTAGCCAGCCACCATTTCATGCAGAGGAGACTCCACAGCGTTAGCTGCATCCTGTAAAGCTGTCTAGAGAACACGGCCCGTATCACAGCCTCATTCCTGGTGGATGAGAGGAGATGGCCTTACACTGGCTTTGTACATAGTCCTGCACATCATCCTGTTGCACTTCATGGCTGTCTTTCCAAATCCCACTCCAGCAATGCAAGATCAGCCATAGTGGCCAGTTCCAGTTTGCACATGGAAAACAATCTCTGAAGAGATTACCCCAGTCTGTAGCTGTATCTGGCCGTACGACCAGACACACCCTGCTAGATCTGTTTAGGAGGAGGCTGAACTGCAGGGAACGGATGTGTTAAAACTCTGCCCTGAGCCAAACACCAAACACCGTGTCTTCACACCAGTCCCTTTTTGGATGCTGAGCATCAGTTGGTCAGGAAACACAATGTTTTTCCTCAAATAATGGGAACATTTAGTATCTTGGGAGCAGGGCAGTCAACAAAGGAGCTCCCAGGTAGTCTTTTCTTCACTGCCTTTCTGTTGCTGAGAAGAATAAAGTTTCTCTGTACTTCTCATGCTGAAACTCCCTAGACCTGAGAGTGCTACCACCATGGTCTGCCCTGGACCTATTTGCAGGTGGGATGGCAGCCAGGGCCGGTGCCGTATGGTGGCTTGTGGCAGTTCCTACAGTGTGCTCATACAGCTTTGCAGGTCTCTGCATGTGAATCTCAGTCCATGTAAAACCAGCTGGTGAAGTAGAAGCAGCAGCAGGTCTGCTATTAGCAATTCATCTTTCTTAGCTGGCTTCACTGGCTACTTTCTTGGCCCAACAGCTGATGTGTTATTCACATGACTGGCACTTCATCACAACCTTCATTCACCTTCAAAACAACCTACCTTCATTTTGTTCTGTTTTTCCTGGGCTGTGGGCCATGGTCTCACTGTGTCAAGCATGGGCTGGTGTAAAGGCATGGGATATGACCCAAGAAGCTTGCCCGAGGAAACAGCAGGAGGAAACAACAACAGCCTGAGGCTTTCTTATAGGTACTGTTGTCCTGTGAGGCCTTGGGATCTGCAGAAGAAGCTGTTTGCTCCTAGGTCAGACTTTGGGAGGGAGGCAAGGAGCCTGTTCCCTTTGCATGGCCACAGGTCCAACTCCTTGGTCAAAGCAGGACTTTGGACTCTCCCTGTGGACACTCCTTGGAGCAAGACAGTCAGTTTGCACACGTAGGGAGGCAAACAGGCAGTCTGTATTGGCTTTCAAGAGGAGGTTAAATATATATAGTCACCATCCTAAATGCCTTGTGGAAGTCCCCTTACAAGAATCCAACACATTGCCCTCCTTTCCCAACTGGGTACCCTCAATAAATCCATGTGTATGGACCTGGAATATTGCCATAGGGGTTACCAGCAAGCCCTGACCTTTGGGAAGAGCCTCCCAAGCCACATCAGCTCCTTTTGTGGGAACAAAGTGCAATTACAGCCACTGTGTCTAATTTTAGATGACTTCCACTCCCACCCAGTCTGTTTGCTCAAGTCTGAGTGCGTTTGAGCAGGGAAACACCAGAGCCAAAGCGATTCCAATCTCAAAGGTAATTTCTTGCCAGGAGAGGGGAAAAGGAGGGCGGGGGAGGGAATAAAATCAGATATTATTTTGCACTAACAATCAAAGCGCGCGCACCGGGAGGGTGTTTGAGCGGAGGGAAATCCAGCTGCAGGCACTGCCCTCTCGTGGTACAGGATTAAAATCTCACTCTTCCAGAAGCAGAGGATGACTCCTGTGAGCATCCCTGCTCCAGCTCAGCCCTGGCAAAGCGGATCACCTCAGGGAACACAGCGAACAGAAATGGTTGTTAAAAAAATGCAAATAAAGGGTATGCGTAGCTATCTATGTCTGCAATTAGATTGTGGTTTATACCTCTTCACTTCAACCAAATCCAAGGCGTTTTATTATTCTGAAGCCATTTTTATGCATCTTTCTGTCCTCTCTCCAAGTCCTTATTTGCAAACCTTGCATAGAGAAAGAGCCTGAAATATTATTTAGCCTTACAATGCTCCCGCCTGCAGTGTCTGAGTGCTCAGAAACATCGGTGTAGTACTTGCACAGCACCCGGGGGAGCCAAGATGACACGAGCCGGCACACAAAGCCTACAGGCAGAGCATCCACTGATCCTGAACGTCCCCAGGAAGCAGCGCGCCATTCCCTGCGCGCCCTGCTCTGCTCCTGGAGGCTGCCTGCCCTGTGGCGAGACGCCTCTTTCTCTCATCACAGTCTCGCGAATGGCTAAGCCATCTCCTCCAAAAAACACTTTCCAAAAATAATCAAGCTGAGGCAGACACCGAGCATGGAAAATTTTAGCCTGAGCAGTTCCTGTTAGACACTGCTGTACGCAGATGAAAACGGAGCGAAGCAATGGGAAGGGCAATCACAGGTTTGGCTATTTGGAGCGTGCACATGTGCTCATGTATGCGTCCCCATCTCTTGGAAATGTGGGATAGGAGAAGAGGGAATAATAAAACTTCACATACAGAAATCACCAATTATTATCAGCCATGAAGTGACATCAGCCTAGTGGACCTTTCCTTGCAGCAAGTGTTTTCACAGCGTTTCAGTGCCCGGCAGGTTTCCCTCTTGCCTGCCCTTCCAGCGACAAGTCAGACTCACAAATGAGGCTTATCAAAAACCCATTTCCTAGGTCACAGAGCGAGACTTAAGTTGGGATTCCCAGAGAGGGACTTTTGCTAAATGGCCACAAAGCTCCTCAGAGGGGAACCTGATTGAACCGCATGCAGGCATGCACGCACACACGCATCCCGCTTGAGCGTGCAAGAGAGATTTCCCAAGCTAACATTTACACAGTTCTCTGGAGGACAATAAAGTTATATGAACTGTAGCAGCCACTATTGGATGTTATAGCACTAGACCAAGCCAGTGAGCTAATGTGAGACCTGGTTTTCAACAAACATCAAATCCTCTCATTATTCAGATACCTGCATTTCAGACCCATGATTCCCAAGGTTTTCGACTTGCACACCCCCTGCTGCAAGCACCTCTCTCCCCATGCTGTCTAAATCACCGCAGATACTTCTATTACCATACTCATTTTCCTCATCCCATATTTTCCTCTCCTGTGGAGGTACACACCAACCCACCCAAAGTCACCACTGTATTTAAGAGTCTTAGGCGATGCAGCAAGACAAATTTGCAATAGGAAGCTTGCAATAGTGAAGCAGACTTTCCCAGCTAGCACAAGCCTTTGCACGATTTTTGCCCACCTAATAGGCTGGTTTGCAGCATTTCTGCTCTTTAGTCCCACTCCAGCAGACCAGCAAAATGACGAAGTACATGGTTAAATATAAGCGTGTGCTTAGGTTGAGCTGGTTTCAGCGCGTATTAGTACAAAAGATAGACTCCTGTGTTTTGATGGATCGACACCTTACACTGAGTAGCTTAACAGTTTTCCTTTCTGCTGTTGAAACATGCGCTGCACTCTTAAATCAACCTTTTCCAGGAATGTAATTCCATATTATCAGTAAGTTTCCAATAGACACTATCCAACTCTCCTTCTGACACCACGGGATTTCTGCAGCATCATGACAGTGTGAAAACTTCAGGCTTAGAAACATTACACTGCCCCAGCAGAATGATGGATCTGCTTCCAGGGGGCAAAAAATCCTCAAGCCAAACAAAACCCAGAAAAGGTCTTTCAATAACTTTATTTTCCCTTTCCACATTATATTCTTCTACTGACCCTTACATCTTCACGAACCGATCCCAGCGCAGCTCTTCAACAGCCAAGCTATTCTCTATGGGGTAAAACATCAGCAAAACATGCGACTCCGAGCCAGCGCTGACACTGAACTGCTTCGCAAAATGAAAGTAATACGCAGTTGGTATCTTCCCAGTGAATTAAATTAATAATGTTAAAAATCAATAGTGACTTAACAATCCTATAAAACTGTGGAATTAAATCAGTGAAAGAAGTTGGCAAACCCTTTAAAGTTTTGCTGATAAAAAAAAAAAAAATACTAGAAATTACCAAATTCAAGGTATCTTAAATGCCATAGAGGAAGAATTGCACCTTATCAAAATAACTTGCTCTTGGAACATTCAAGTGAAATCTGTAGCAATCTTAACCTTGGTTAGTTTGATGCTAAAATGTGCTGCCCTTTATCTTTCAACAGAGTTCATAAAATTAAACGCTACCTAAGGAAGAGCTGAGCACCCTCTCTTCTGAAGGCGTTTATCACAAATAGTTAGGAATGGGACCAAATTCCTAACTAATACAAATACTGATCTTTTCAAAGCAATAAAAAGACGTTAGAAAAATGCATTGAATAAGTATTCAGAGAATTTGTTTTAATTCTTCACTAGCACATGGATGCAAAATAAGTACTTTTAAAAATACTCTCTCTCACTGCTTAAATAAATTTAAGACCCTGAATAAACAGCGATAGAAGTGACTTTTGGCTTACTTGAATTTTTTTTTTTTCCCCTCTTCTTTTTCTTTACGATTTCTGTTACCTTGGTACTTATTGCTAGCTCAAGTTCACAGCTGCAGGGAGGCCTTTTTCTTTTTTTTTCCCTCTGCTTTGTGAGCAGATCAGCTTGAATCCGGAGGGTAATTTCATGGTTGTGGCTGTCTCCCTGCCTCCAGAGTTGAGGAGAAAGCTGTCTAGCCTCCCTTCGATAAAAACCGTGGTGGAGCGGATCGGTGCATTTGAATCTCAAACTAAAAAGAAAAACAACAAACCCCCCCCCCAGATTTCATAAACTCAACCAGATGCCTTAGAAGGGCAAATATCTTGTTCCTCTTTAATTAAAAGGTATAGCAAATAAAAATCTGGTTTTAATTAAACAGCAGGATTTGTTATCTCCCCAAACCACTCTGTCGCGGTGAATTAACTTTTGCTAGTATTTTTTTTTTTAAATCCGTCGCATATCAATCTAAACCCAGCACACAAAAGGAGAACTTAGTTTCTGTGAGAATATTTGTATGCTCCAAGATAACAAGGCAGCGCCTCCTGACCAGGTATAAACTGGCAGGGCCAATGGTTTGTACTGGTTTAGGCAAACACCAAAATGGATCCTTTAGAGTCAGTTGATGTTGACTGCCACACTCAGCGCAGATGCCAACGTAAGCATGCACACGCTCGCATATAAGCACACTTAGCCTTTGCTTTACACACTGAGGGATATAGGGAATTTAACTGTCGCGTTTAATCAATTTTCAATCAAGACCCAACAAGCCGCTTGCTCCAGTCCCTCCAGGGCTGTCCTCCTCCCGCAACCAGCACCCTCACGGATGCAGCATGCCCGCACGCTTGCCCGCAACAGCTCCCGGACTGCTGGGAAAAAACGCTTTGTACAAAGGGGGCTGCAAGTAGGGTTAAGTCCTGGCTTTTCCCAGCAGCGTGGTATCCCAAGCCAGGACTGAGCCTGCTTGTAAAATAGTGCAGGTGTGTTTATTGTAATCATCTCTCACTAAAAAGAAACAGGTTCAGGGGGTTTAAATATAATTAGCATGAACTACACTTCTGCCTTTAATCACTACCTTGCTGGTTAATATAATCAAGAAGGTAAACAAACAAGGATTAACTCCATTAAATAAAAAAAATACATACTTTACTAGGAAGCTTGCAAAGGAATTTTGTTTTGTTATGCTGCTACAGAGCATCATTTATTTCCGTGTTACAAATTATTTTTAACATAAAAATACTCTTCTCTCCCTGCCTTCCATAAGGAAGAGCCAAAATACAACACCCTTTATCTTTATTTCACATTCAGTATAACCACAACACTTTGCACTTTCACAGCATCTTTCACTACAAGACATCCAAGCACTTAAAAATACATCCAAAATAAGTTAGCAGTTGAATAACATACCTGCTGCTCTGACAATTTATCTAAAATGATATGTCAGACATAAATACAGGTTTCAGTACATTTTGGTGTCCCCAGATGTTCGGGTCAGAATTTTGCTGTAATTACTGTGGCTGGACCTGCTCGTTTGGCATCCGAGAAAATGCCTGAATCTGGAACTGAGTTTTGGCTGTTTGGACATGGGATGGCATATTTTGCAAATGAGCTTTATCATGACATAGGAATCATACCCCTATGAAATAACCATTTATTTCACATGGAAAGCTCAGTTTAAATCGCGCCTAAATACAGGAAACGCTCTTATCAGCAGAGATAGAGTCATAATGCTTTAACGCAAGGCTTGCAGACCGCTGCGATCCTGAAGTTTCATGTTCGTAAGAGGAAGCCTAGATAAATACAGGCACGTGGATGTAAGCCTGTTTGGACGTGTACACATTGCATATCTCCTCGCAGAGACAACAATAGCTACATACACTCTCCCCCCTTTCCTACTTCCATTGTAAACCAGCCCTCGGGATCTTCTGTAGATATATTTAAAACAACTCTCCAGCTCTCCCTGAGAAGGAAAAGTCAGCTCTACCAGCATGTTTATTCATACAGGACGTTAAGTACCTGACTGACCAGATTTTGCTTATAATAAAGACACTTTTTGTGCAAATTTTATGGAATGCGGCATGCCAGAGTTTAGAAGAAAATGGGAGATTGTCATGGTAACAGCACATGGGGGTTGCAGTTGGGAGAGGTCCCTCTGGGAACCACAACAGCAGCAGAATTTTAAGCATTTGCGACTATAATATTTTTTTTCAGATTACTTCATAGCTGTGCCAAAAAACATCTAGGGGAAAAAAGAAAAAAGGAAAATACCACAGTATTCTTCACCGGTTTGCAAATAAACATCTGTCCTTTCCACTTAGAAACTGCAAGGAGGAGAAAAACATTAGGAGAAAATATTCCTCCCCAAATACTGCATTTTAGAAGCAATGCTGTCAATACTGCGGGAGTCAAAACAGGTTAAAAAGATGCTCGGCGGATAGCTGTAGCTAGCTGAGGCCACGGGCCTGGAAAGCATTACTGCTTACGACAGTGCTTTACGCACAGCGAGCCCGATCCTGCAGCGATTTATTCGATATGCTCTGTTTTATTCCCCCTGAGCAGCTCCTCTGAGCTCAGGGAAAATTCTCGTGGTGCGTAGTTAGAGATAAAAACCCCGGCGAGGTCCCTGCCACCCCAGTAACGCAGCTCACGGGGTCTTAACACCCTCCACGCTCAGCGCGGGATTAAGCGGGACCCTAAATAAAGCCAGGCTTAAACGTGTCCCTCCACTAGGTCAAAGATGAAGCAACAGCTTCAAAAGTGAGCCGAGCTGCTTGAAAATTGCAGTTTTTGCAAGGGAAATGTCAATCATCTTTCCTATTTTAATTGCTGGTGTCAGGCAATTCACAAAAAACAGAATTAAATGTACCTGCCCCAAAAATAAGTCCAATGTTTTCCTTCACAATACCTGTATTTCCAGAAGTCAAACACTGATTTTACAGCAAATTGGAAATATTTAATAAAAACTGAGGTTACTTTTGTTTGTAATGCATTTCTGATTTTACATTCCTAATTTTGGAATCAAAATGCTGGGGGAAAAAAAAAACCCCAGCTTTTCCTATGGAAATTTTAATTTTGTTAAAAAAAAAAAAATCTTTAAAAATTGACCAACCATTTCTAACAGCAACTGGGAGGGGATACAAAGTTGAATAACGCAGAAACGCAGGTCCCAGTTCTGCCTCTCTTATCGTTTCTTGCTTTGCCTAGGGAAGTCAGAGACTGCAGGAGCTCATCTGCTCCGGCAGGCAGAAAGGTGACTTTAACCACATTTGTCCAGAGGCAAATTCCACCAGAGGAAATTCTGTTTCACAGCCATGGCCATACGTGCGGCGTATAGTTTTCATTGTATATGCATAGTGTCAGGGAGAACTTAAAGAGACTTACATCAAGTAACGAGACATAGCTAAGCTCTACTTTGAGGATAAGAAATATTCAGGCACTGTATTTTTTTTTTTAAATGAAAAGATATTCAAAATTGAAATAATATTCAAATTACAGGCTGATGACTTGAAATAAATTACAGATATTGCTGTGCAATAGTAATACATCGGTTTATATATCTGCCCTTTGAAAATGACTTCAGGTGTTTATGAGCTCCTTCTGCATTTCACATAGGTTTGCTCATTCCTGGGGCGCTTTGGCGAGGAGGTAGCGCCTGTGGGGCCCGGAGGGTCAGAGCTTCTTGACTCACGTCCATTGCCATGGTGCGTCTCGGCATGGGGCCGGCAGCACCGTTCTGAACCGCGCGCTGAGCCAGATCCCCGTCTGCTGGAAATCAGAGCTGGAGGCGAGCGACGTGCCATCCGCTCATCGGCTGCAAAGCAAGGGGCGCAGCTGCAAAACGGACCTTTTCTGCTCGTTTTTAGCACAATCTGCATTTGTTGAAACAAAGATGGGATTTTTCCAGAGCGCTCGGTGCTGAGCCCGGCGATATTAGCAAGATCTCGACCGGTGATTTCAACAGGAGCAGAGACAGAGCGCAAAACGTTTTAAAACTCCTGCTGTCCTAACACCTGCAAAATCCCAAGGCTTTCCACGGAGTGGAACCGAAACCAGCAAGGAACTTTCAAACATCGTTAAAATAGGGGACGGGCATAAGAATGAAAGCAAGTCCTTGTTACATTAGATCCTTCTTTCAGCAATGTCCTTGAGTTTCAAGAGCAGACAAGTGCTAATAGCACCTTTCCCTGCTGCTCCCAGGAGCACCCCCTCATGCGTTGCCAAAAACTGCTGATGCACTGGGAGCCGTGAGCTCTCCACAATATGATGGGGATGGTGATAAAGGCATGAAGAACAGCAGCAGAGCCAGAGGTGGTTGGGGCATATTGTAGCAAGAGGAGAGTGGGGTTGGTTTGGAAATTGGGATCACAGGGCTGTTGTCAGCACTTGATGAAGGTGGGGATGAAAATGCCCGTCAGTGAGCTTTGAAGCACCAGGATCACTGCCCACCTCCAATCCGTTTAGAAAGCAGCTGGAATCAGGTGGAAGAATATGGCAAGTAACAGTAATTTCTGGAGCTCTGAAAATTTGTAGAAACTGAGGTAAACTAAAAGTCAGAGGAGATGGTATGGTCATGTCCTTTACATGCTCATGAGAGAGCATTGTTAGCAAGAACATCTCTGTAAAGCACTGAAACAAACTCTCTTGTCTATCAAGACCACGACAGTGAAAGCACATGGATCCATTCTTGTTGAGGCTGAAATAAACCACTAGTATTTTTCCACATATTTCCCCCCCCTTCTGGAAAATACTCACTTTCTGAAACATTTTTTTTAAAATTTCTCAAAGTATCCTTCTACTGTTGCTAACCTGATCGGTCACCCTCATCCGTGCCTCAAAGCACGAAACAAAAAAAGTGAGTGAAAACAAGAAATAAAAGGCATGTAAATATAGGAAAAGGAATTAATTGAATGTATTAAAATTCTGATTTTAAAAGCTGTATTGTGAGAAAAGAAAATGTATAACCTATTTTGGTAAAACAGGGAATCAACAGGAGCAAAGGCAAATCCCTCTTTTATGCTTTTCTAGGTGCTTCAGCAAGAGCTTTGTAAAGCATCTATTTTGGGGGTTGGTGGTTGACCCCACCTCTTTCTTCCTCCCCAAGAAAAATCCAAGAAAGCATAAATATTGTTTGAGTTAACTCAAACTTTTTTTTCCTTTTATCCCTTAAACCAGAAATTTTTGGAAAGAAATGTTCAGATCAAGCACAACGTTTCATTGTATCTGAAACAAAACGTTTCAGTTTTGGCTTGGGGTGAATTTTACACTATTTAAAAACACAACATTTAACCAAATTTAGTCTCATAATATCTTCTTGAAATCAAAACATTTCCCTTCTAAAGTTTCAGAAAAAAAAACAGTTTTAATTAGGGGAAAACCCACCCTTTTCAGTTAAATCTAACTTACATTCAACACCAACTCACAAACAGTTTTTGCCAAACCAAAAAATACATGTTTTGGGCACATCAGCTAAACATCTTCTCAGCTCTGGTTTGTGTAGAAACTGATACTCTGGGGCCCTGACATGCACTTTGGGTACTTGACTATTGCCACGGTTTGAACATCGCTGTCATATCTGTCCTGCAGCTGAGAACAAGGCTGCTTCGTGCTAGGTGCTGTAGGAAGACTCTGAGAAAAACACAAGTATCTGCCTTATTATTATTACTATTACTATTATTATGATGATGATGATGGAAGCCTGGGTGCTGCTGGCTTGGACATTCAACCACCAAAAAAATGCAGGGAACTAAATGCACCCCCTTGTTTCTTTTTATCTTTGGATTAAGCTATCGTTTCTTTGGCATTCCCGTTGCCCATCGTCTTAGCAGCTCTTGCTACACTTGAAAGGTTTGACTTTGCTCAATACGATCAATAGCTAAGAACAGCAGAAAGAGAAGATCACCAACACAAGATTATAATATCTGCTTTGGCTCTTCGGTGGCTCTGAAAACGTGCAAGTATGGTTGGGGAGATGGAAAATAATATGAAACACTCACTAACAGCATGTAGCGTAGAAACTTAGAAAACCACTGTAGTCATTGACTCACAGATGGTCAAATGAACAACATGTTTCTATTCCTGTATTTAATTAAATCTTAATTATGCCACCAACAGGGTTCAAAACGGCATTATGAAACAGCTTGCATGAATACCAAAATACGATTGGCTGACGAGACTTTGAACTTGTGTAATTATCTTCCCAAAAAAGCGCACACGTTGGGTCTATAAAGCCTCTTCGCCAAGCAGCCCATTGCACCACAGCACAAGATTAAAAATAAATTCATGTAGAATATACCCGGTTCAAGATATGGAGCTGATAAATGGAGAGGCAGATTTCAAAATACCAGTGAACCCAGCTGAAAGATGCTGAGAGTCAGAGGGAGACTTTCCAAGCCTCCAGTATGCTCTGGATCAGGCCCCTCCATGGAGGCTTTGCCTCTAACCTTTGTTGGTCCGTAGATAAAATGGACCCATAATAAAATCAAGCAACTCTAATTTAATTCTTCCACCAGCTGATCACGTGAGTTAATTAAAAACAGCTGCCTGAAATATTCCTTTGAATTGTCTTTTTTTGTTGTTGAAAGAAGGCCCTTTATTGAAAAGAAATATTTTGGAGGATTTTCTCTTTCATTTTTAATATGGCAGCTAAAAAACAACAACAACAACTTGTAAGTGCGTTTTCCCAAGGAGTTTAGTTTTTGCGGTTCTTCCCAGAGCAGTGGGCTGGGAGGGCCCCTGGAAGGGAACTCCATCCTAAATTCAGCTCCCAGGTTCTTCTTCCACCTTTTAAAGCCATTTCAAGCTGATTTTCAACTTGATATTCAGAGCAGGGATCACCTGCCCCTTTCCCACTTGCAAGCATTGCATGGAAGAGCTATGTATCTCAGAGCAAAAGAGCATGCTGCCCAAGGTGTGCCGACCCTACAAAGCCACAGGTTCAGGAAAAAGCACAAGATATGTTAAAAAAAACCTTACCACTTTCAACTTTCACAAAAGCTTTTCTACTTCGACAACATTTTCTTTGGTAGACACGCACAACACCTGTGCAACAACACTCCAGCTTTGGTCTGAAAAGACACTTTTTCTGTGCAGAGCAGAGTGAAGGGGAAAAAGAAGGACAATGAAAAAGTTGTCGGTTTTTTTTTTTTCCAATGAGGTACTAAAATTTAAGCCATTCTGTTGACAAATCATTGCAAAAACGATGTGATGCATTTCATAACCGGGTACACAAACTCTCTGTATTTTTTAATGGAGGTGATCAGAGCAAATACAGCAGAGAGCAAGGCTCTGTATAGATTTACAATTAAAAAAAAAAAAACCAAACAAAAAAAAAAGAAAAAGAAAAAAAGCCCCAAACTGCCTCAGTCAAAATTTTCCACCCAAGATCCATAATTTGTTGAGGGTTAGATTTTAAGTGAAAATTCTAAATTTTAAATTTTAAAAATTTTTACCTCCTCCACCCACCTTTGGAGATATTTTTAAAGACGAACTCAAATTTCTGAGGAAAGCAGACCTTTTTCAGAACAACTTTTGATAGTACAAAGAAGTCCATTGAGTGGGGAGAAATAACTTCACTAGAAAACTTCAACCTGTTTGAACCTTTTGGTTGGATCGCCTGCATTCAGAAAGAAATCTCCATTGAAAATACAAAGGTTCTTCAGGAAAACAGAGAATGGGAAACCCCCTGGATGGAAGAAATCCTGGCTGGGGACACCTTTACGCCTGTCTCAGAGAGGAGGTAGACCACAGAAGTCTCCAAAGCATCCTCGCACCCTAGGTGTTGGATGCCACTGGGCATCCCCCCGTCGGGGCACGCCCGCCCAGGGATGGAGGCTACCTCTGCCTCCACCTTGCTAAGCTGACAAAAGCCCTGGAGGAAGCGTGCGTGGAAGCCTTTGCTCCCTTGAATTTTCATTTTGAAATGAAATATGACACAGACACACACTCAGTAGACGGCTGGCAGCGCTCCCGCTTCCTATGAAAGCCCACCAAATCTGCCGAGAGAGAGAACGTTTTTTCACACCCCTTACTCGCACTTTTTGATTTTTGACCTAATTTGATTACCGATTTGTCTTAAAAGGAGAGCAGAGTTTTTCTCGGGCTTTCCTTTTTTCCCCAGTGAGGCCTCACGCTCCCTGAAATACCCAAAATCGCTGACACAGTGCGCTCCTCCAGGAATCCAGAGCCTTTCCCACTGAGTTACAAGCTGCCAAGGAGGCTATATTATAACAAAAGAAGTTTTTATATCCTCCTGTAGGCAGAATACTGGAAACTACCATGAAACGTACATTATCTGAACAGTGTTTGTTGATGGTTAGAATCAGCTTATTTAGGAAATTTCCAGCTGATATGTAAACACGCCGTGGAGAAGGACGGAGACAGCAACAGTGATGCAGGCAGTGTCTGAACCCTCTTGGCCCCGGTCCTGGGACTTAATATCTTAATAAATTGTCCTTATGAATCACTGTGGTGAAGGAGCCAGGATCGCTCTTGTCACATTTGGTAAGTGGACTGAAATGCAGTCGCAGACCATGCAGTGGCTCAAGACGGGGCTGGGCGAAACACCTCCATCACGGCAGGGATGCCATCGTTTGCTAGGGACCTTGCAGAAGGGTATTGTTTAAAGGATTAAAAGGAAAAATAACACAGGAAAAAAATGGGTAAAGTTGAAAAGGAAAGATAAAAGAGAGAGGTAGGGAGTGACAAATTTTAGGCAAACGTCTCAGTGGACTCAACACAGGTGTCTGGCCAAAGTGCTCCAGCCTGCTATAAACAGGACGTCAAAGCCATCAGACAGTCCCTTTTGGCATTAAACTTCTGAACGTTTGATTAAATCAGTGAAGAGCACTAACGGCTCCCAGGAGGCCAGCCTGAATTTTCACCAGATCTGCGTGAAATATGGGCTTATCCCATATTTCCTCCGTTTTGCTCAACAGAAGGCCATTGTACAAAGAAGTGCCCACAAATTCTGCCTCTTGGTGCTTTCTGCACCCGACATAACCTGTGAAATGAAATGCAAGCAGTCACAGCAAAGAGAACCGGCAGCAAATGCTATCATTGAGCAGCCCAACTGATCAGTCCAGAGCCTAAAAATCAGGGTGATGGGTACTTTTCTCTCCCTTTCTGTTCTGCATCACTGGCAATGTAGGTTTTGCAGACCGAGTTACAGCCTAAGCACTGCCAGGCAAGTCCACTGTATCCACCACCTTGCACCAATTTCCCCGAGCAGAAGGTGATGAGAAAAGAAAAGAAAACATGCAGGGAGCTAGCAAATCTTTACGTTTCTGAAAATGTTAGACTTTTCAATGATGAGCTAATTCTGCATTTACTGATGGCACCAAAGAAAAGCAAATCTGAAAGCAAACAGTTTTCTCTTGGGGAAAGGCAACGCGTTTTACGAACGGGTTTTGCGGGGTAAAACCAAATTCTCAGAGTGACTTTGTAGTCAGCAAAGTGTCTGTAAAAACAGCACCTTCTGAGTCATCGGCTGTGATCCTTGCGCACATATCTGCCAACTCCAGCAACAAAACCAGCTTTCGTGCTCTTGGGCGTGTTGGAGCTGCAGATTCAGGCCGGCTCTGCGAGAGGGAGCTCCATCCCCCTCTGGCTCCCGTCTTCCCAGGACACGTTATCCGAAATCCTCCCGCGGAGTCCGATTCCTGGCACGGACGTGGGAACAGGAAGGAGCCCTGCGAGATGTTCGGGTCCCAGCCCACGCCCTGCAAAGAAACACCAGGGCTGCCCAGACAAGGGAGCAGATTTTTCCCACCCCAAAAAAAGCCCCTAGCACGGTGCTTTCATTTGAAACTCGCCGTGAATTCAATTTCCTTGCCAAGAGGCAGGGGTAAGAGGGGAGAGGATCTGTCATGCACGGGTGCTCCCCATTACCCCTCTCACTGATTCCTTCATCCTTCTTTTTCTCAGAAGGAAAAAAAAAAGATGGGAAAGAATCAGAAATTGCTTGATAGTATAATTTAAAAAAAAATACATATTCTCCATACCCTGATTGTCTCTGCTCTATCCCCTTTCTGCTGACAGGGAGGCCCTCCCAAAGGAAAAGCAAAAAGGAGAAAAGTAAAGGAGTGAAAGAACTTGTCCCCAGAAAGATTTCTCTGGTTTTCTTCTAAACTTAGGAGACTTTTATGTGAGTACTTCAAAATGAGGGTTTGGGTGGGGTTCCCTTCTTTTTAAGAGGTAAGAAATAAAAATACAAGAAGTAAGATTCCTTCCACATTTAATTGTTCCCTGAAAAAATGCAAGGAATCTGAAAGAAAGTGGAAGTTTTACATTAATTTCCGAATTAAAAACGTAGACATATCAACATTTCATTACTTCCTCCTTGTTATGAAGCACTGAGGGGAAAATATTGAAAACTGTAGCTTCCAAAAAATGGTGATCACAATTTTTGTCTGAGATGCATTTTCCAGCAAAAACAAAAAAAAGGAAAACAAATCTTATCAGTGACATGTTTTGGTCCCCGCTATCCAACAGCCTCTTTATTTTTAACCCCAGAGATTTGTATCTAGGTCAAGTGTACAACCAATCACCCTCCTCCCACAGCGCAAGATTTAGCCTATCATTTCTCAGGTTAGAAATGCATTTTGCAAAACTCTCTTTGGGTCAGCGATTAGACTGAGTTCAAGGCCAATTCATATTCCATATGAATCGGTTGGTCCAGTCCTAGCGACAACAGCCAGAATATCAAATGTACGACAAAACTGGCCTACTTAATGATATTTAAAACATATGGCACAACAACGTACCCCACATTTCCATAGCTTCACGTGTGTGTGTTACTGATACGCCTCGCATTATAATGAAAATATTAGTACACGTTGGATTGCCGTCCCCCTCCCCCTTCCCTCCACATGGAAGGATTTCGTCATATGTCTGCTCCGGTCTGATTTTGTTATTCATCTGTGCTGAGTGCCTGACAGATGTTTGCTTGCAAATTTCTAAATCGGTCTGCACCAGTCTCACTTTGCGCCCGCTGCATTCGCCGGGCATTTCACCCCGTTGCGTGTGGGGAGCAACCCTGTCTGCCCGCTCCTGCCTCCTCCCCGCTGCAGGGAGATGAACCTCTACAGCAGCTGTGAGATACAACGCTGGGAACATGCCCTGGGAGAAGGAAACCCCATCCCATCTCATTCCTCTATGTTCATGGTCTCCTGCCACACAGCAGAATGAAGACGCCAATGCAGAGAGGCGCCCAGGCTGGAAAGATCCTGCATGAAGCCCACATCTGGTGACCAAGGGCTGGGAGGAAAGGTCTGGGGGCATCGGGGTTGATAGGTGGATCTTCAGCATCGACAGACTGAGCACATCTGACTTGCTGACTGACCCAAAAGTGCTGCTAAACAAGCCCACTCTGCTGTTAGCACGCTCCCATCATCACAAGAAAGCACACGAAAGCTGTTTCCTCCAGGGTCCCACGCATCTCCTCCATTGCACGTTATGTTTCTATGCACCTTTGCCAGGCAACACTACCTTGCAAAGATTTCAGGTTAAAAACCTCCCTCCATCCTTGTTCACAGAAGTATTTTTACATGGAGAAAGAAGACTATGTTAAAAGAGCAGTCACACTTCAGGGCTTTCAAAATTGTTGTATCAATGAGGTCAGGCTGAAGATTCATCTTTTGTAATACTTGTAGTAAGCACTGCTGCATATAGCCTTCTGCTTTCCCCCAAATAAAACTTCTCATGTTAGTGAAAACTTCATTTAGGAAGTTCTCAACTTCCTTGAAAACAAGTTGTTTATTTTCAACCAACTAATTTTTTTTTCTATTTGCTTTCTGAATCAGTTTTTTCAGCATGTGCCCCCATAAAAAAAATCAGATTCTACTGGAAAAAAAAAAACAAAACAGGGAGCAACTCTAATTACAAAATGTCACTGAGCTCTGGTTGCACAACATGCCGTGAGACGCTGACGTTTCTAGCTTTTAATTTAGGCTTTGCCTCGTAAGCTAAAAGGTATGTGTCCCACCAGTCCCGCCAAAGGTTCAGAAAGTGCTGTTTGTGCTTATGTGGTGTTTAACTGGAGACCTTGGCTCTTTATTAGCCGCCCAAATCTCACAGTTCCCAAAGTGAGCCTGACCCAGGGCAAATCAAAGTCAATGGAAGTGTTTCCATCACCCTGCCCAAGGCTGCTCTTCTCCCATTTTATTTTTGGTGCAACCAAGCTCTCTCGGACTTCTTCCCCTGCGTAAGCAGAGAGAAGAGCTTTCTAATGGAGAACATAGTTTTACGGAGGTGAGGTCTGAGTAAACGGCTGTTCACGTGCCTGTGAGTAGCTTGATGCTTGCAAGGGACTTTGTACGGAAATCAGGTGGCTTTACTGGAATTTATCATAAATGTTCCACCTGCCTCCTGGTGTGAGCCCAGAAAATAGAGAATGACTGAAAATATTTCCCCAGTTTCACTGTGGATCTGCGTGTCCCCAGGACATCACTCTTGAGCAGAAGCTCTTTTACGTGAACAAGATGGTGAAGGGACCTCGTAAACTGGGGATCCCCTCCCCAGTCCTTCCAGCAGTTAACGGATCATCTGTCCTCCCTTTTGGAAGTGAAAGTATTTCCACCCAAAATTGGTTGCATCTCCCACTCTATTCTCTAGCATCCTCCAGAAAATGGCTTATCACACTGCTTTACCCTTCCCTTTCAATCAGCTGAGCAATTCTGGGAGCCTTCAATGGCATCCTTATCCCAACCCTGAAATAATTACCTCCCAACGACAGTAGAACTACAGAAGAGCTGCACTAAAATCCCACCAGACACATCTATTGTCAGAGCCCATGGCAAATTCTACAGCGAGGTGCCTCCAATGCTAATTCTTTCTAAATGAAAGGCTGCCTAGCGGCGTACTGAAAACTGAGCCTTTGAAGCCAGCACACAGCTCCCGACCTATTATTGCTTTTTCAGATATACTCCACTATATCAAAATTATACAGATGGTTCTGTCACAAGTGCAAAAGCAATGGTTTCGGTGTCTTCCCCACATACAAAATGTAAGCCAGTTTATACAAAGGATCTTCCAGTTATATTTCCTCCATGTGTTATTTTTATGTATCTTCCAGGGAAACGCAACTGGAGAATTTGAATTTAATAAGTGGGGGATATGGGGCGCTATTAAGTCTTCAAAGCACAATCAAGCAACAGTGATGGATCAAAGGCCTACAAAAATATTGCAAGAAATTATTGGCCCTTTAGGAGACTGAGACATGACAAATGCCTACTGGATTCATACTTCAGCCCCCTTGGGAGGGCAGAATTATTAAAGGTCGCTGTAAAGCCTGCTGAGAGCAACATAACATTTTCTGCTGACTTTGCAAGTTGTGGATCAGCCGCCGGGTCACCTGGTAGAGTATATAGTGGAACCGACAGTAAACTTTATCTTTGCCAAAAGCGCAAAAGAGAAGGAAATGAAACATCACAGTAGTATTGATGCCAGAAAGAAAAAAAAAAAATGGCAAAGCTCAACTGATAATGAAAAAGCTGGGGGAGGTTCAGGCTGAGGACAGGTATGCTTTATAGCTCTCCTCCTTCAACATTAAACGCAAGACCTCTTGAGCTAAAATACACAAAAATGCAATACTTTGCAATCCACTACAGGTTGTGGTGCTTGTCCTCATAGCAAAGAGAGCTACTATTATTGTTTTAATTCAAGGATTGGATAACATGGAAGCTAGACCACATCCTCAGGCTGCAGCTGCTGCCCATGTCACCTCCTGAACTGGGGTGCTCCCGGAGAAGGTTTGAGCACATGCATCACCCCCTTAACTTCAGTGCAATGACTTATATGCTTCAAGTTGACCATAGAGGACATTGTTCTCTCCCACAGAGACCAAAACGTGCCTCACCATGAAGAGTGCAGTGGTGCATCCAGCCCTGTAGTGCACCTTATAGCTTCACCTAAAGGAATATTTCTCAAGCCCACGTCCCATCTGTGATGCTGAAGGGTGGGATGTGGGCAGCTGGGACAGATGAATTAGAGCCCAGCTTCTTGTAATACCACTGGAGCACTGCTTCCCACCATCCAATCCCAACACAGCAAGGCTCAGGATAATATTGAGCAAGTCACCCTTGCCCAGAGAAGAACACCAGGGATGCAACAGAGCAAAGCATCAAAGGAAAGGGGGAAGGGTACCCTGACTCCTGGATGCAGCAGGCTTGGGAGGTTAAAAATAGCCAAACATGCATCTTCCCTGACACTACACATGCAAATCCACAACTGCTTTGGAGGAATGCTCTTCCTGTGCCTTTGAGGAGTGCAGCTGTTTCCCTGATAATTTCATTTCCAGTGCTTCAGCTACTACACACACGCTCCTTTACACCAGCTTTGGTGTCTATACAGAGGTGTATTTACCAGCAGATCTACATCAAGAAGACTTGTGCTATGGTTCACGATGTCCCAACAACAATACGGTCTACACAGGTAAAGGTTGTTACTCTTGAGAAAACAAGCAGTTCATTTAATATTTCTGGAACAACAGTCCAAAACCAATTATAGTAATTTATGACTTTTTATGGTTGCTTCTTTTAAATTCTACCAACCTTAGCTTTTGAAAATTTGTTTGTTTGGGTTGGGGCTTTTTCACCTAATTGTTTTTGAAAGAAATGATGGGTCTTTCCTGCTTTTTCTCCCCAGATCTCACTAGGAATGTCAAGCCTGGTTTCCCCTGGATTTGCTGAGGGTCCCAGAAGCGGAACCCGATCTTTCGGGGTCCAGTTGAGTCTTTAACAAAGCTATCTTTTCTCCTCAAAGTTTATTCAGGTGCTTGAGTTAAACAGGTGTTGGTAAAGACAAAGAAAAAAGCAGAAGTTTTAATCAGTCTAAGAAAAATAATTTCCTCTCTCAGCTGAGCAGGTCTGGCTGACTGTCCCTTCTGGTGTTGTAAGTGTAGCTACTCAGCAAATTTTTTTTTCTTTTTTAAATGGAAGATTTCAACCTTTCAGCATCAAATTAAATACCAAAGTGAAACCAAATCAGTTGATAGCCAAACAATTTGATCAGGAGGTACCAACCCATTGCTGCAGCTAAATTCAAAGTGAGGCACTGGCTTTCTCTATCCACTCGTGGCCAGGCAACCTGGGACATGGCAAACTCCCTCCTGCTCCACTGTCATGGTCTGTCAGGGATGTCCAGAGCAGGGGCAACAGGCAACTAAAGTACCTGGACACATTAAACTGCAACACACGGAGGCAAAGCTGTCAGAGTTAGGGTGACTGGTTTTCCAAAATAAATCATATTTTCCTAGGAACGTTGGCATGTTTCACAAAATGTTGTTCTGTTTAGAAAACAAACATTTTTCCCTCAATAACTAATTCTGTCAGGTTTTTCTTTATCTACTTGGCAAGAAGTTCACCAGTCATGCAGGGTGTTCTCCAAGGCGATACCCCTTCCCCTCTTCTAGGCCATTTAAATACATAAAAGCAAGACATAAAGGACCTAAACCAGCTCACTTTACTTCTCTGTTGATAGCCAAAGGATCCTCACCAGGTCCCACCCTCCTGTGAAGACACTAAACCACTGAAGATGTTAAACAGCACCCTCAACTTCCACACAGCTCTCCTGGGGTTATGGGTTAGTCCCATATTCTTCAAACAAAAAGCAATAAGCAGGCTGGGGGCTGGGATGCCGTATTTTGTCCTGCTGCTGTGGGAACATTAGTAGTGTCTAAAGGCACACAGAGAGCATGGAGAAGCACTGTTGGAAAAGAACTTAATAAAAAGTTAAAATGTGGTTAAAAAAGATGGATAAGAAAGGAAGAGTGGCTATGATTTTTAAGCAGTGTTTCCAAGAAAGGGAAAACAAATGACAGGCATTTGGTTTTTCCATCAAGGTATGGGAGAACAGCTGCAATTTGGCTCATAACTAGCTCCATAACCTTTGAGACAGAAGGTGTACCTCCCTGTTTTAAGTAGATGAATATTAGGGGAGGTTTAGCCCAAGTGCTTGAGTTGGCTCAACGGTGACAATGACCCAACCAGTAGAACTCTTCCTTTTCGGTACAGGAAACCAAGGTCCCATCTCTAGGATCCCACTACCAGGCTGATGGGTCATGGGAACACTTCAAAGGCAGGATTTTTCACCCTTGGGAACCGTGATGAATGACCTGTCACTCAGCAGCGACCCATCCAGCCCATCAACAAGTGCTGCTAATGAGCTGTCCAGTCTCCCTTAACCAGAAGAAATATGCAACATGATACATGGCCTCAACTATGGCTTAAACCCTGGAAGAAATGATTGGAAAATTATAGTGCTGTGGGATGAGAAATGAGGACAAACGTTGCCCATTTTTATCTGGGCAAAGGAGGGCTCCAGGGTTTGCAAACTATGAGTAGCTCAGGTATCAGCCAAAGCCACGGTAAAGTTCAGAGCTGGCCAAATACACTACGAATAATCTATTTTAACTGATCCCATCCTCTCCCCCTTGAAAATTCAGTTTTTCTCACTTCAGAAACCTTAAAAAGTTTTCCCTTGTTTTGCCCTGGCATTCAAAATCGTGATTTTTCCAAATTCTGACAATTCCAAAAATGCCAGTGGGTGCCAGCACTGCCGTTCCTGGGGCTGTGCTGGGACCACCAGCACATGCACCCAGTTCCTAGGAGGGGTGGAGGGGTTTGCCTTCCCCTGGCAGAGCTGTCTTATAGCTATCTGTGTCCAACTTCTTCATTTCGGCTTCCTCTCTACCCAATATCTGAACTGCAAGATGCTGTACCTTGGTGGTTAAATTCTAGAGGTAGCCTCAACGGTTAAAACTTAGCCGGCTAAGGTTCAGGGCAATGAATCCCTCCTTGCTGTGTGCATATCTATCGAGCGATACACCCAGGCAAACAAAGCTGTTTCTGGATCTGCCTTTGCACTCATCGTACAATTTTTCAGGTTGTGTCTGTACAGTTAGGAGCCATTTCTCTGGCCAGCAACAAGGAGACATGTCACCAGTGCCACGTGTCCACCTGATATAGCCTTCGAAGTGATATAATTTGGGGGAAATGGGGAAAGCTAATTTGTAACGTGCTTTGAGAAAGATTATGTGGACCCATGGGGAAAACCATTTATTTCAATAGCAGTACAATTGCCCAGGGTTTTGCTTTCCAGTACCTTGTTGCTATCTTTTCACCTGACAAAACAATTAACTGCAAGGCTGATTTAACTCTCTAGGGTCCTGGTTAATCCTCAAAAATAACGAAATGCAGGAATACAAGCAACAGTACTCTGGACCTTTTCTTGGTGGGCTTTCCAGCCACGTGAATTCAGAGTAACTATGGGCTTCAAGACGTGTAAAAGGAGTCATTGCACCAGACTACTGTGCTTAAGAAAACACCACTACAGTCAGTGGTTGGATTCAAAACAGGAGATGGACAAGGGAGCATGGTGTTTGCAAAGGCAACCTGTGCCCAGCTGGAACAGTTTTCGCCCTGGGATCCTGCTGACACCTTCAGAGCGGTCTGTGGAAGGTAGCTAAGACAAGTGTGTTACAAGACTTAAGTCTGCTTTATGGGATCAGTGCCTTCCCTTACGTTGTTTTTGGGGCTTCGCACATTAAAGACAACAGCAAAGCACTGAACTGAGGCCATCAACTTCTGCAGACCTGTTTTGTAATCCACAGGGAGAAGGTCCACCATGGGGACCCAGAAAGGACAATCCCTCTCTCCATGGCCGGACAGGGAGATGAGGTCAGGCTCACTAACGTCAGCCTAGCCAAATCCTTCCCAGACCACAGACTGCACTTGCACTGCTAAAGTCAACCAAAGTTTCATCTCAGGAACAAGCCCTGGCTCCTCAGTGGAAACAGTCCTCCATCCTCTAGAGATGGAGAAACTGTCAAGCAATGCTAAAAACTGGAAGCCAAACTTGTTTTGAATATACCTGCCTTGAAGTGGGTGTTGCTGTCCAAAAAATGAACAGAAGCCTGACCCTTCCCAACAGTGCCCAAATGCTGTTGGAACAGCCAGGCTGGTTTTGGATTCTCCTTGACGTTGGTGGGAAGCCCTTCCTCCCCAGTTTAATGTGGCTGGAGATGGGGGAGGAAAAGGCAAGGAGAACAAAATACTTCACATGGTTTGATTTTCCAGTTCATGAAACAATATTTTCTTTTTTCCTAACCCAGGTTTTAAGCTACAGTTACTACTGCTGCAGCCGTAATTAATATTTCACCTTCCAAAAAGAAGAAAAAAATCTGTCTTCCTTGTGGATTCCCAGGGAGACATTCCGCTCCAATCTGCAATTAGTGGTGGCCTTGGGTAAATGATCTAAAATAGAAATGTTATTTTTGGAATCATGATAGCTACTACTTTTTACTCCTCCAAATGCCAGTTCTTTTTTTTGCTTTGCGCTATCATTAAAAATAGAATCCACAATTGCAATGCCACTGCCTTTTGGTTTCTTCCTACAGCAGGACACACGCTATCTTCCCAACACTACCGACACAAGAAATTACACAGATTTCTAATCTTTCCAGAAATCAATGATCAGACCTGAAACACTGTCACACGCTATCTTCCCAACACTACCGACACGAGAAATTACATGGATTTCTAATCTTGCCAGCAATCAACGATCAGACCTGAAACACTGCACCTAGCATTCGAGGCAGAACTGTGTCTGGTCTACATTATCCTTGTCCTACTGACAACGGAGCTTGGACAACCAGGAGATGTGAACTGGTCCTCCAACAGCTTAATGCTTGAGACCCCGATCCAAAACCTGTTGAAGCCAATGAAAAATCTCTTTTCTTGTTTCAGAGTGGGTTCAGATCAGAAATTCAGGCCTGTATTTAGCATTTATGTGACTTTAAACACCTGCCTACATCCCACGGACGTTACTGGGACTCTGATGCACCTCTCTTCTCCAAGGCATGCTCCAGTGCTTTGCAGAATCTAGGTCTCGGGTAAAAAAGCTGTGAATTACAGTGCATTTTAACAGTCTGAATCACCGTAGTATTTTTTGAAAACTAATTATGATTTGCGTTGATCATTATTACACTGTAGATAGTTTGTCCTGACGTTATACACAGCAAATAAAGCAAGCTCTGGAAAAATGGCCCTTACAATTTACACCTCGCTTGGTCAAAGCGTGGATGGAGCTGCCAGCTTCATAAAGGAGGTGGACAAAGGGCCTGCGCGGCTTTCTCAGGAGAAAGAGATGTCACCGGGAAAACTCTAAGTCCTTCCCTTCTCTCTTTTCTGTCATTCTCCTGTAAAGCCTTCCCTAAAAAGGTCCGTGTTTCCCACCTTCTCGAGCGCAAAGCTGAGGAAGACAGATGGAGCCATCAAACCATGCACGGGGAGAAGCTGCCACCTTGCTCCCCACGGGACAGGCAACGGCACACGCGGCTGCCCCAGCAGTTCCTTCACAAATCAGAAGCACGCCTTGACCTTGACTGCATTTATTGGCAGGATTAGCAAGCAATAGGACTCTCTGTCCCCGGGTCAGCCCGCTTGTGTCTGCTGCTCTGAGGGTTTATAACCGAGGAAGCAGAAAGGAAGAGCTGGCATATCAGCTGGTAACAGTTCAGAAACAGATGTACATTCCTGCAGGAAACTCCGATGTTAGCATATCCAGTTACTTTGAAACCATGCTCTGCTCCAACTGTTTTATCCCCAAAGCCTCGCTCTCCTTACCTCCTGCCTCTTATCTGCGCTGCTCACTCGCCGTTCCTTTGCTTTTGATTATAAACTTGTCGTTGCAGGGTGAATGCTTTGGGAAACATCCGCCTGCCGCGCCTGGCCGCTGCTGCGGTGCAGCGCAAGGAATAAGGAAACAAAGCCCACGAAGCAGAAGTGCAAAGCGAAACCTGACTGCCTTTGCAAAGACAGCACGTTGAAGATGCACACGCCAGATCACATTTAGTGGCTGCTGCACAAAAGCATTAAGGAATTATCATCCCAGTCACACCGAAGGCAAGGGAAATTAAAAATCAGTTTAACTACACCTGGCCGCAGTAGAGGCCATTCAATGCTGGATGCAATTTGCAACAGCGTAATTTCTGAGAGGAGAGATGATGCTTTTCTCTATAGCAGTAGGTAGTGAGGAGGAGTGAGGCAGTAAGCACAGCAGCATCTTTCTTATTTCAATTTGCTCCAAAAATTTGTGTCCCTGGCAGCTCCCCCAACAGAGAGGAGCTGGAAGAGCAGTCTGAGCGCGTTGAAATGCTATCGCCTTTACTCTCAGGGCACTCAACCCTTCCCCACTTCCTACTGCGGGCAGGGGGAAGGGTGGCAGGAGGTAGCAAACCAAATGCTCTCCTCTGCAGAGCGGAGTGGCTGAAGGGTGATTTGCTGGCCAAGCCTTGCCAGGGGGACAAGTGGACCACAGGCTTCCTACGGAGAATAACCACTGCCTCCAAAGCCCAGTCTGTGTTCATTGTTTTCCTCTAATTTAGAAATTTTAGGAGCCTGGTAACGGCAGTAGAACAGCAGCAGCATCATAGTAGATGTCACATTTAAGCAGGGCATTAAACTTTCACCAAAACTATTTTTTATATCGCAGTTTTTATTTCATAACCTCTTTCCCACCCTGCTGCGGTAGCAGGAAGGATGCATCCACCCCGTCCTCCTTGGCCAGCGGTACCTTCATACCACGTGGCTCCCCCACAAATCTCTCAAACTCCCTCTTCCTTCAGGAGAGCCAGATCACATTTCACCCGGGTCTGCGCACACGTAGACCGTGCCTTTGGTCTGCTCCAAGGGAAGATATTTGCAGTATTGTCAACACTGTACTTAGCTCTGGCACTAAGTACTGCTAGGGGACTCGTCGGCCATAAAGAGTACACACATACACAGCAGCTCTGGAGCGATGCTCGTTGGAGCCGGGCTTATAGACTTCATAATTATGACACAGCCGAGTTTCACCATAAATTTCCCTTAATGAAGCCTGCCTGATAGTAAAAAGCTTTGCACATTTAGAGGTTACGCACAGCAACAGCCCCCTTAGGGAGAAATCTTGACTCGCTTTGCTGTGCAAACACTCCTTCGGGCTTGTTCGCAAAAGCTAGGCAGGAGGCTGGGGCTGTTCATTTATTTATTTAATATAGCCATGGCGTGCCGAGGAGTGAGGGGCTGCTCTGCTGCAGGAGCCCACTCCTGCTCTGCACCGTGCAGCCCGGAGAGGCATGGCCGACAGCACGAGGAGCAGCAGCCGCTCGGCTGGAGCAGGACGACGCCACACGGCCTCATCCTTTTGCCACCAGCGTGATGCCCAGGAGCTGCATGTCTCCTGCCACGCTTGTATGAGATGGGCCCGGTGGTTATCACAAAGGCAAAAATCCCGTGCCAGCTGAGAACTGGGCATTTTGAGATACATCCACACAGTCCACCCCCAAAATCCCTCTGTCCTCGATCCCTGGAAGGACCAAGTCCCACCCCACGGAAACACCTCACTCCCTAGGAAATCAAGTCCTGCCTTTGGTGGTCACAGCAGGGCAAAAGGAAGATGCAGAATAAGTATTAACACACATGTCGGCAGGGCAGGGGGAAGAGGAGAGGCAGCAATGAGCAGCTCCGCTCGCTCTGGCAAGCTCGGGTCTGCTCTTCTTGCTCCTGGTGCTCTCAAACACAGAACAAAACGCAGCCCTGCTCCTGCCCCGAGCAGCCTTTTGCAGGCACCTATAGCACCTTCGGGCAGCGCACAGCGGGTGCTCGGCCCCGCAGCCCAACTGCCCTCCCAAGCTCCACGCATCCCGGCAAATCCACAGCGGTTTACCACCGTAAATGCGGTGCAAGTACACGGAGGAGCCGGTGCTGTTAGCAGGGAACCTGTATGCTGGGAAAACCATGTTCTTTGCAGCTGGAAAGCGGAGGTGTCCCTCCGGTCTTCAGTGATAGTTTCTCTTAATCCTTGGAAATACAAACCAAATAACCCTCACGAGGGGTGTTTTGCCCTCCGAGGCGCAGTTTCACATCGGCATCGCTATCAACAGCGGTTTAATTCGCTTACGGGACAGGCGAGGGGCCGTTACTCAGGTTTCCCCCATATAAATGTCGCTTGCCCTAACTCAGCCGAGGGTGGTACCTGCGGGGCTGGCAGACACCATCCCAGCCCCCTCTGCTCACAGACCTCCAGGTCGCAGATGCAGAGCAGTTGCCAACCCTCGGCCCCAGCCGCCAGACCTGAGCCCTTCTGGAAACCTGGCTTTGGGGTGCGAGCGGCACAGGCACCCGTCCTATCCGGCTCACCGGGGTCTTAAATTGGATTAAAAATCTATTTACAGAACTGCCTCGCTTTCCGACTTCTGTGCTGCACCTGAAAACCTTTCCTTTTGAAAGCAAACACAGGCTCTCCCCAGGGGCTGCCTGGGGAAGTCTTTCCACTATAAACATTACCTACCAGTAGTGGAGTCAGCCCCAGGCAAGCCAAAATTCCTTCTCCTACCAAGGAACACTTTCCAATCAAACCAGACATTATTTTTTCCATTAATGAGTGTTGATACCTACTAGAAAACTTTGCAAAGAAATCCACTCCAAACTAATTCTTCTGATACAACATCGAAATTTTATGAGTTTCTTTTGTCTTATTTATTTTTATTATTATTGTTTTATTTTATTTTCCTGCTCTGTATTGAAAACATGATCTTTGCTGCTCAGGAATGCGTCTGTTCCTGCAATTTGGGCTGTAACTAGAATCAGAGGTCCAAATCTGATTTTGCTCTGCCTTAGCTCCACGGAAGCAAGCAGAGTTTTCCCACATTTTCCCTGGTGTGATGGAGAGGAAAAATAGATCCGACGTCTTCTGTTTGATACATCAGAAACCCTGGAGCTGCTACCACAATTTTTATGTGCTGGGATACCATGATTTCAATATCCAGCAGGATATTCTGGAGGAAAAGACGTTCTCCTACCTACCTCGGCTCTTGCTTCCCCAAAAAGTACTATTTAGTATTTAAAGGCGGGGAAAAAGCAGGGGAAAAAAATGGCAGGCAGATGGGCTGCATGGCCAGCATCGCCTCTCTGAGGTACTTTCCGTAGGGTTTTCTACAAACTAATAGCTGCTTTTCAGATGACCCATATTTTGGGCTCCACTGGGTTAGTCCAGAAGGGTCTTTCCATGCCCCCCACAAGTAGGGGGCTTGAAGGGGCTTCCCCTGGCTGCCCCCAAATCTCCACCCTTCCCGCAGCTCGGCATGCCCCAGGGGACTTCTGCCACTCTGAGGTCACCCCGTGGGACCGGTAGGCAGGTCCCCACCCCATCTCCGCAGGGCAGGGGGTTTGGGGAGGAGGGTGAGGCGAGGGGCAGCTCACAAAGGGGCAGCAGGGGGATTGCAAGACCTCCAGCACCGGGGGGTGCAAGATAGGGCACCATTTTGCAGAAATGGGGCACCTTCTTGAGCATGCAAGGGCTCGCACGCCCTGCACCCTGATTTGGGCAAGGTACTGCTGCAGCCTGGCCACGGACCTGGGAGTGGGACTCCCG
>NW_009234972.1:33619-33931 GCF_000690835.1 Fulmarus glacialis | reverse complement strand
GGTGGCGGGGGGTGGTCGCCAGCTATCTTTTATTCGAGGTGCATTCCCAAGATTTTAGTTAAGTGTAACATAAAACTGTGAAAGTTTAGCAGGGGAAAAGCTTTCCTCCCACTGACCTGGCCGGCCAATCAGAAGGGAGCCCCGCACCTCCCTCACTTCTGACAACTATTTAGCAACTGAGCTCAGCTAAAGTTTCCAAAAAGTTAGAATAACTTCCTCTCTCCAAGACCTCAATTTTTTGCACAACCCCGGTCCTTGAAATAAGAGCCCTTCAAGCAACCTGGAAAACGTTTGGTCAGCAAAAAAAAAACA
>NW_009234972.1:28520-33574 GCF_000690835.1 Fulmarus glacialis | reverse complement strand
AAAAAAAAAAGCCCTCCTGTTTTTCCAAAGGATCTGTCTCAGGAATTTAAAGCACATTTAAGACACACACACACTCACATAACATAAGGAGGGGGGGAAAGTCTCTTCCCCTCCCCTTCTTGCAGAAAGCATGGAAGAAAGCTCCAGTTCTCCTGTTTCCCCTGTGGATAGCTTGGGGACCAGTGAAGAGGAGCTGGAAAGGCAGCCAAAGAGATTTGGCAGGAAGAGAAGATACAGTAAGAAGTCCAGCGAAGATGGCAGCCCCAACCCAGGGAAGAGGGGGAAAAAGTCCAGTCCCAGCTCCCAATCTTATGAAGAACTGCAGAGCCAGAGGATCCTGGCCAATGTCAGAGAGAGGCAGAGGACTCAGTCGCTCAATGAAGCTTTTGCCGCCTTGAGGAAAATCATCCCCACTTTGCCCTCTGACAAACTCAGTAAAATCCAGACCCTCAAGCTGGCGGCGCGGTATATAGACTTCCTCTACCAGGTGCTACAGAGCGACGAGATGGACAGTAAGATGACGAGCTGCAGTTACGTGGCTCACGAGAGGCTGAGTTATGCCTTCTCCGTATGGAGGATGGAGGGAGCGTGGTCCATGTCGGCCTCCCACTAGCCACCGCCCGGGCCAGGCGAGCCCAGCTGCCGAAGGGGTAGGTACCGATTTCTCTTCTCCCTGATGATGCTCCGCGTCTGTCTGGCTGCAGGATGGGGCCCCCATGGCTCCCTTCGCCCGCCCGGCTTTGCCACGGGGCTCGGTCTGCCCGGGGAGAGCTGGCGTGGCTTGGTGGGGCGCGGGGATGCTGCTGGGTGAGGGGTTTGGGGCCACTGACCCGGAGGCGAGATGGGCAGCGTAGATGTGTCCGGCCCCCTCCTCCTGCGCCTGCGAAAATTCGAAAAAAGAAACTTCCAGGCAGGCAAAAATGAGATATGCCCCGTTTTTGAAAAAAATCAGCGTGTTTCTGCTGCGGGGATGGGGGAGCCGAGAGGGGACCGGCATTGAGAGCTGGCTGATGAGGGACGGGGGGAAACCATTGCTGCATGAGATTTGCCAGAAAGCACTGCTTCGGGGAAGGGTTTTAAGAAAGGAAAAGGCGATCAGTACAACAGGCTGAGAAGGGGATCCAAAACAGCTGCCTCCCCGCTCCACGGGTGCCTGCGCCCAAAAAACCCTGTGCCAAGCCGGCGGTCCCGGGGCGGCCGCATCCTCTCCCGGCCAGCGGGGACCAGGGGGTCCACAGGACCCAAGCAAGGCTTCGGCGACGCGTTCGCCCCAGGTTGCGTTTCTCTTAAAAGAAACGAGCAGCAGATGTCGGCTGCAACCCCAGGCTGTGCCCCTTCCCCCTCACACAATAAAAAGCAAACAAAGATAGAAGAAACTTTGCCAAATTTTTGTATTTGTTCGGTTTCCCTTCCCCAAAGTGCCGGTAAAGCAAAGGCTGGTGTTAGAGGTCGTTTCTTATTTACTCTCATCACTAAACCCTTCCTCATCATTTTCCATTAGCAGAAAACTACTTCCTCTTAAGTTGCCTTTGTAATATTCAGGGAGGGAGGAATAAACAGTAAGAAAGGAGGGGAAAAAAGACCCTTAATAACACCCTCATCTCAAGCTAATTAAGCAGAGCAGCTCTGCGTTGTGTCAGCCGGAGTTTGCATACGGCCGGTCACTCTCTGGGGCTCAGTACATAAAGCAGAGCCCGCAAACCCATTTCGCCCAGCAAACATTCAAAAGGGAAATTTGCCCCCCCCTTGTAACGTCGCACGTGATGTAAAATGAAATAATTTCATCATGCAGAGAATCGGCTCCTTAAGGACGAAAAGAAAGTTTATCCCAGCCCATTGGCCAGGCTTTTTTAAAGAGGCAAATCCATCTTTGTTTTAGCAGCAATAAATGGTTCACTTAAAAAAAAAAACAAACCTTAATGCAACTACGGTACTTTGTTTGAAAAAGTCAAAAAGTGTTCAACCAGGGCTTACTAGTGGTGTAAAATGCAGACTTAAAACCATTTTAGAAACCACTTCAAGTAAATGTTTTACTCGCATCCTGAAACGTTTTGCTTTTTGGTGCTGCGATTAGGGTTTCCACGCGCTCTTCTAGGGAGCCCCCAAAAATGTTAGGCTGTTCAAAAATTGGTTACTCTATCCATTGCACAAGCTGCCTGTTGTTTAGTTTTGTTAAATAGGTAATGCTGCTGTCGTGGGTTTTATGGAAATAGGTAACGTTGCTGTCGTGGGTTTTATGGCTACTGCTGGTGTTACTATTTTTTGCATGCTGTGCCCTAATTTCAACTGCAAAAAGCCAAAGTCAAGTCGCTTTTTAGAAGGATAAACCCTTCGTTTATAAAACAGAGTGCCTTTTCCCATGCTAATCTTGCTAAAAAAGCTGCAGCAAAAAAACCACATGCAAAAACCCAGGCTTCTTGTCAAAAACAGATGTAAAATGTCCCAAACACATATTTCTTCAGCAGTTTAGATTGGCTGAATAGTAAAGTGCTGGGATGGAACAATGCATTTATTCTGTTGTTTCCCAAATGATGTGCTGCCATTAGCCAATGATGTTTTTAAAACCGTTATCTAATATACAACCATTCCTCTCTGTCACACTGTACTTCAGCAGCAAAACCTGCTTTTTTAAACCATATTTAAAAATCACTGTCAGTTGAATTATTATTAGCATTGCTCCGACGAGGCGGATTTTATATGTAGATGCTCAGATTGTCCCTACCTAAAAGAAATTCCGAGCGACATTTCGGACTGCGTGAAAAACCATGATGTAGAGCCAAACCCCGACGCGTTTTCGGTTTGCTTCAGAGTGAACTGGTATTTGGCATCTTTGCCATAACCCGATTTCCAGCCTGGTGGTTTGAGTTGGCTTTTTGCTCTGTGTTTGCGTCCCCTGTAGAGGAAGGTCTTCTCTCCCCGAGCCCCCGGACTTTCCCCCCTTGCCTCTCCTTTTTGTGCCTGTGTGTGCATGCACACGCGTGCGGTTGAACTGTTGAAAACATTGTTGACAAATGGCCTGGTGCGGTGCGGTGTCAAATTCTATCGTTTATGGCGACAAAAATTACGTCTGCCAGCAAAAAAAAAAAATATGACGAGATCCTCGAGAAACCCTCTAAAATGGGCAAACTCAGCTAGGTGGTGTGTCATGGACTTCTGCATCGGTCTGCCCCAGCCAGAGCAGTTTTTATGCATAACAGGGGAGCAGTCTGTGCAGTCTTGATGGCAAAGAAAAACCCTTAAGAAATAGCTATTTGAATATGGGATTGGATCCTGCCTTTCCTAGGGAGTAGTGAGCACTGCAAACATTGGGTGAGCTCTGTTTGGGCTGGATTGCTGCGGCCATCCTCCCTTTTCCCTGGGTTTCGGGGAGAGACAGGCAAGGAAAGGTTTTCTCCTTGGAGGAGCGGTCGTTCCCCTTCGGTTGCACAGAAATCAGAGGAGCTTTTTGATTAGAAAATCAGAGCCTTGGGAACTGGTAAAATGCCACCTGGCCTTTGCGAACGCCGGCAGGTCACCACTGCTTGCTCCTCTGGCCATGAGAGGTTTTTCTGTTCTGCTCCATGTAATTACAGACAACTTACTCCGGTAGTTTCAAGAGAAGCAGGCACAGCTTTGCACTTCAATTAGTGCAATAGGATGTTTCAACAGACATGTGAAACTGAGCCTTCCTCCCCCAAATCTCCCCATCCCCATCGCCAGCACCTGTGCCCCTTCCCTTGCAGCCACATTTCTCTTTTTCCTTCAACATGTTCAAGATGCTCTAAACCGCAAAAAAATTTAGGAGAAAAGAAAATATGTTTCCTATTATTCCATTTAGTAGGAAAAATACTGTCCAACAGGGATGTCAGGAGCATCAGCGAAGTGTAAGACGTAGCCCTAACCCTTGTCCCAGTAAGACCAGTCTGCCAGCAACCCCCTTCTTCCCACTCGCTGTAGCAGGGCTTGGGATGAGCCCTTTGCCTCCCCCGGGCTGACACTGGCACTAATAACGCCTTTCCCATCTTTTTTGTGCTGGGGAAGCCGCGTGCAACGTGTGCGTGTGATATGCAGCCCTCTTACCAGTGCCCCTTCAGACTTCCAGGGCCGTTTCCAGTATAAAACGCTAGCATCCTATTTCATTTTGTCCTTAAAGAAGCAAACAGATGTTATCTCTGCTGGCCCTGGGAACAACCTAATTCTATGGTTTATGAGAGCAGTACAGTTAACTGGGGGTGTTGTGACACTGGAACTAAGCCCTTTTTGTCCCAAAAGCCCTATTTTTTTACACGCATCCTTAGAAAAATGTAAATATGTTTCCTTGACAGGAAGGATTGTAAAGTTTGGTATTTACATTAATAGGCTTGTAGCGGGGGGTTTTCATCTTAGTGCATTTAAAAGCCCAGCAAAATGCATTTTGGATCTTCTGTTTACGTTCGTGTCTTTTCTTGGGAAAGAATAAATCTGTTACACAGCGGACACCAAATACGTTGCAGTCAGCCAGAAAACGCTCAGGCTCAGAGACCTTTGAAAGAGAGGGTGCAAGGAAAATGCTCCGGAGAAGGAGACACGCAAAAAACAGATCTGCCATGGGCTAGATGCATATAAAGTAATTACTGATCATAAAGAGTTAGAGACACGCAGGATGGAGGGAAAATGTTGGATCAAAACTGAAGGACCGCTTAGAAGAGCGGCAAAAGCATGTTATTACTTAATCCGCCGGAGCCAGGGCTGCGGTAAAAGTCCTATCGGGAGAGATGTGCGTTGAAGGGTCATTAAGGGAACAGTCAAGGCATACATTTCAGCTAAGTAGACCTAATTTGTCTCCAAATTAGTCATCCTCACATCGGTCATCTGTGCAGAGTAGCTCTAATTTTAAGGGCATAAAAAGCATCTTCATTGAAACAAAGGGGAAGATTGCAATGCTTCTCCTTTGCAACCTCCCTTCGCATTCTTTCCTTCAGTGCTTTTTGGGGCATATTTCACAGAGTTACAGGTAGCAGTGATAAATTAGCCTTGGAGATCACAGCAGCCTCTTACAGAGCCAGGACAGATCTTGTAACCACCGCTGAAATCTC
>NW_009234972.1:21454-28502 GCF_000690835.1 Fulmarus glacialis | reverse complement strand
CTCTTTCCCCCTAGCAATATAATTATTTTTATAGCTGTAGCTCTGAGAATCATTTCCATGTGGTTCAGCATGACTTTGAAATCTCCAAGCCTGAAATCTCCAGAATTTATGTCTTGCTGTAGAGCCGTAGGAACAGTTTGATGAGGCCATGAACATGTAAGGGAACGCCACCACAACCCCAAGCACAAAGCGAGCTCGATGCGTAACCAGGGAATTAGAGCTGCTGGTCGGGGAAAGAACATATTTCAGGTAGCTTCCCCCCCAGCCCCCCTTAGGCTTCGCAGAATATTAGGAAGGGGAAAAAAAGCTGATTAAAATAAAGTGTTGTGCCCTGAAAAATGCGCTGGGCCAGATCCTCAGCTGGCTGAGAGCAACCTCGCTGCTCCTTGCTCACTGACAATCCCATCAGACATCCCAGTGGGTTGCTCTGAGTGACTTGGAGAGTGCTGTACCCCCATCGCTTATGATTTACTTCTTAGGCAAATCTGGAAGTGAGGAAAAACAAGAAGTCCTCCAGCTGGATACTAGCAGCCTCGTGCTAATTAATGATTAGTTCTCAAGAATTAAAACAGTAGAAATATTTGCCAGGGAAAGAAAAAAGAAAAAAAAACTCTAAGCACCCCAGCATTTAATTAGATTTGTAGTTGTAGAAGATGACCACTCAGCAACAACAACTAATCATACACAAATAACAAATTAACTCAGCCAGCCAATAAATCAAAACAAGGCAGCCCTTACTCTCATACCCGTCTCTTTAACCACTTCCACGCCAGACCCGGCTGACAGCAGCCGGTCCACCCAGCCCATGCCAGGGCTCAGCAACTCTGCCATCGGGACCAGATTTTGCAATGCCCTTGTCCTTCTCCTGGCAAGGGGAACCAGTTAAGCAGCAAAGAGGCTTCTCCAGCAAGCACCCCCTCAGCTGGGCTCTTTGTTAGGCTCTGCTCAACCTCCCTGGCACCGCTGGCGCTTATATTTTCTCTGCGTGCATGTGGACAGGCATGCAAGGTGGGGACGGGGGCTCTGGGAGCTCTTCGGGAGCTCTTCAGTGCTTCTCCTGCATTAAAGCAGGGCTTTCTTTGTTGGTGGACTGGTAAAATAGAGGATCTCCCTTTGAACTTTTTCCACGATCTGTCACACCCTTAGAGTCCGCGGCTTTCAGCATTTAGCAGTAAGGAGGGTTTTCCTTTGGGAAGGGGGCGGCGGGGGGGAAAACAAAACAGTGTTTCTCCTCCAAAAATGAGCCGTCGCATCACAGGAAGCAGCATCAGGAACCTGGAGACAGGAGAACCTTTCTGGAGGAGGGCGCAAACGGGACAGGGAGGCTTTTGGTACCACTCCCGTAAAAATGCTAAATAAGCAACAACAACTGTTAAGCCCCATCGCTAATAGAGGATTTCAAAGAGGCCGTTAGATTCCTGATCTCTCCGGACGGTCCTCCCCGAGGTCTGAACCTTTTGGGTGGAAAGGGCGTTTTGGTCTAATCCTTCGAACCGAGCCCAGGAAAGGCAGCACGGACGCTTTCCCAAACCAGCAGCCAGCGGGTGTTTGTCAGTGCACAGGCTTTCATCCTGCCCGCAGGCAGGGCTGCCTGTGCCTCCCCAGCAGCCGGGCACCCCCAGACCTCTCCCCGGCGCTTCATTTGTGAGCCTTCACATGATTCCAGATTTTTTTTTTTTTTGGCTTCTGTGTTTCGGCAAGGGATGGGAGTTAGGCAGACCCAGTCTCACACAGCTTGCAAAAGTGATCGGACATCAAAAAGAAATAACCCTTGTGCCCTGCACTGTACGGTGAGCTGGAAGTGAGCTATAGTCCCTCCTCTTCCTCCCATCTTCTCCTCTCCATCTTTTAAACACAGCTTGGAAAACAGAAAAAGAGGGGGGAAGAGACAGATGTCTACTGGTTCAGCTTGATATATATTTACTGGAAGAAGTCCAGTAAGCCTGTACTAGCTTTAATTGAATTCCCAATAAGATAGTTTTGCCTTGTTTGCCTTTGCCCCCAAGAAGAAGCTTCACCATTTCCTTAAGAGATATTAGACCTGCCAAACGCACACTTTAAAATGTATTAATTAGGTTTCGGATGAATTTAGCCACCAAAAATCCTCGTGCAGTAACTTATGTGATTATGCCTCAGGTTTAAGCTGTTCGGGGCTCCTTTAAAAAAAAAAATCATATGTTTGTGCTTAAATGTAAATAAACCTAATTGCTCAGCTAAGAGAGATGCAGGGGGATCACGGCTGTACTGAGGTTCCTGTTAAAAAAACAAAAATCAGCTGATCCAGTTTGGAAAATTCAGTAGAGTGGGATGGAGCCAGGGAGAGGCTTTCACGCAGAAAGCAGCATTTTGCGTGGCTGAGGGATTCCCCGACACATCCGCATCCAGTGTCTCCAACATCAAGCTCCTTAATAAAATTAATCTGCCAGAGGGATCTCACACAGCCACAAACACGTGCGTTTAAGACTGACCCTTATGGGATGTTTCATGCGCACCATGATGAAATCTCGCTGTGTAATACGGCTCGCTAGAAGAAATTCCTGGCCGGGAAGGGAAACTCAGAAAATCATGAGGATATTAGAAAAAAAAAAAAAAGGGCAGACTGAGGAGAAAGACAAACAGGCATACGCTTCCCAGCATACAATTTGCCATTGATAACAGGGCGGTTTATCTCTTGTTAAAAACAAGAAAGGACTTTAATCCCTCTGCAGAAAGCACGCCTGGGGAGCACTGCAGCACCCTGATACCCCCTTGCCATCACCCCACAGATGCTGTTGGGAGCGTGCTCGCCCCGCAACACAAAAAGCCCACCCTGAATGTGTTCAGGACAGAGAAGCGATGAAACGGCATTTCATTATCGAAATGAAAGCGGTGAAATGCGGAGGACCAGCAACGAAACACTGTTTCGTTGCTGGTCCTCCGCATTTCACCGTTTTCCTTTCGATATCTAAACAGCCCCATCCCACCGCGCCTGCTGTGCGCCTCTGCCATGGGCGACATGTATATAACAACACTTACATAAGTGCTGCCCATTTAAGAAAAAGCTGTAAGATCCTACTTGGGCATTTAGAGCAAAGACCCCGGGGGAAAACAGCGCTGCAGACTGAGCTGCACATGCAGCATGGCCCGGGAGGATCCCCAGCATCCGTGGGTGCTCGGCGATGCCACCCAGCCCGATCGCGGGGGCAGAGCGGGGCATCGTCCTCCCCCGGAGCACATCGTTGGATGCGAGTGATACATCCTCGTACCAGCATCGCTACGGGCACAACGGGGCTCCCAGGAGAAAAGCATCTGGGGCACGATCGAACTGTTAATCAAAGGAGTTAGGATGTGGAAAATAGCTTTTCGGTGTGTTGAAACTGAGCACCTGTCTCCTTGACCCTCCTGCATGCTTCCCACTGGGATGTCCAGCACCACCTCCATGCCACACACACACCACATTGCATCCCACCGGCACCTTTTGCCAATTCTTGCGATCTTAAGTCTTTCTTCCCCCACAAACACACAGGCAAGCTTGCCCGGCGGGCTGTGGCACACCAGACATCAGTGGGTGCCACGGCGTGGCGGGTGTGGGTGGGGCGCCAGGAATTGAGCCCGTGTAAAAGCATCCGCATGGAAACAGAGTTTTCAGCTATGGCAGCGCCTCTGGGAGTACCAGGGGATCACCACCGTGGAAACTCCCCAGTAAGATACCAGGCCATAAAACTACATGATAAAAGCAGGCCAGATGAGATAATATTGTCTTAAAAAAAAATCTATGCATACAACATACTAATGTGTATTTTTACACATTAGATAAGGTGGCTATTCTGCATCTGTTAAAGAAATTTTTTATTTTGCCTGATGAGCTCAGGAAATTTCTAATATCAGGGAGTCCTTTTTGCTGCCTCTAATTGCAAGCACAATGCTTCAGGCACGACCCTGCAATCTCTGCGTTCAAAGCTCCCTTCCAGCTCGGTGGGGTTTTATGTACTGAAAACCAGATATTTTGCAAGAGGTTTTTTCATCCTTTGCCACGAGAAGGGCTGTTTAATAGATTCCTGTTATTACCAGCACTAAATAATCTCTTTTATACTGTATGGGTCTGAAATGTTCGCTGTTGGAGGGGAGCTGGAGCACGGCTGAGCATCTGCTTTCTCACCACCTTCCCCGTAGAGAAGTGGTGAGCTTGCACTTGGGTTTTGATGCAGAGAGGTAGTTCAGAGCACAGGGTTTTGAACTGTTCAAGCCACGGTTTGTGCCCCAAGAGCAACAGTGATCAGGGCATCCCTTTCCAGTCATCGCCTCAGAAATGTTGAAAACACACAACCTAGCGATCAATATTCCTTGCGATAACTTAATGCACACGAAGGAGTAACTCACCACTGTTCTACGTGTTCACGCCAGGGAAATCAGTGGTGGAGAGTGCCATGAAAAGACCCCATCACCCCAAAATATAATTACAGGTACCCCCGTCCAATGAATGCCATGTGCCCAGAGGGCTGGGGATACAGGGTAGCACTTTCAGCCGTGATTTGGGAGCTCAAAACAGCCCAATTTTCAATAGGACTGAGTTAATCTGAAAACTTTACTTGTAAGCGCTGTTATTTTGTAAATCAGGCAATACTTTCACTCTCGGTGGGTGGCAAAAGGTAAATATTTTAAAGTGGTTGAGGAGCCGAAGGGAAAAAGACGTGGTTCTGAAAATGGTAGCTATTTCTTAGCTGTGAATTATGTCAGAATAAAAGAGAAATACCTGGCTTAAGAAGCGACAGTCTTCGCATATATTTCACTTTTTTGATACTGGTTTATTGTTCTCAAATATATCATTATTCTGCTGCAATGAGTAAGGTTTTTATAAGTACCACATAACACCTGAGCAGGTATGCATGCAAGTCCCAAGTACGTTTTAGATCTGCCCATTCATCCCTGCTCCTACAGAAAATAAACCTCCTGTTTATAGCATGTTCAGCGCTATTTCCTAATGCCACAATTTCACCAGCCGTGCAAATTGTTTGCAATGTATTTTTGTTCCCCAGTGCCGTTCTTTCTTACTCTTTCATTTAAACACTACTACACGAGTTTTCAAACAGCTCTAGCAACATCTGCATTATTTTAAAATACAAAACCTCTTTCTAGATAGGAAATCCATAGGCTCTCCCCTTGAATTACTCATCACTGCACTGATCAGTCCGCCCTTCAGTTCTTCTTTATTTCAGGCACATCCTTAAAATTGCACACGCAGCCAAAATATTTCAAAACGAAGGGCTTTTCGGTTGTTTCTGCCGCGCCACGCCAGCAGACCCAGCCTGACAAAGAAGCTTGGAGAACCCCAAGGGAGCCATTCCATGCAAGCTTTCCTGTTGCGTGCAAATACACGGCTCGTCCGTGCAAACTGCAGCCCCCTATGCTGGGCAACCTCAGTACAAACCCATCTTAACATTGCATCTTAACGAGGTCCTCCAAACTGCACCCTCCCCATGCAAAGGGTGTTTGCCCGTCCTGTTGGGACAACTGACTTGTCCCTTGGGGCTGGCAGGAGCCCCTGATGCAGACGCGCTATAGGGACCACGCAGCAGACCTGCAGCAGTGCAGGCAGCAAACACGGGGCAGGCTCCTGGGGATGGGGTGCTGTCGATCACGCCCTGGAGCTGGGCACAGTCCTTTTTCATGGGGCAAGGCCAGCGTAGCCCAAAGGCGCTTTGGGAGGCAAGGGCTAACACAGCCATGGTGGATGCAAAGAGGGAGAGGAGGAGAAAGCTTCCCGGACCTCTTGCAGGGAGCCCAGACCAGGACTCAGCGCCTAAAGCTTTGCAGGGAATTTGGTTTCTGGGACTATTTGGGGGATGGGTGAGTTTTGATTTGCTCCATTGTGCTTCGCAGGTGCAAACAAGGCCGGTGAGGCACCTGCAGCTCCACAGCCGTGGCACAATCAGGGAGGTGACTTAGGAAAGTTGTTGGCCCAGTGGTGCAACACACAGCAGGGCTTTTGCCCCCAAGCAAGCTGGTCACTTCCAGCTGGTTCACTTCTTGCAGGTGTGAGCTGGCAGTGGCCCACACCAGGAAAGACAAACCAGCCCTGAACACAGCTCCAGCCCAAGTGCTCAGCCCTTTGCAGGTACTGCTGGGACCCCAGCCTTTAATGCTGCTCCCCCCCCCGCCAGCCCCAGGATCTCACAACAGGACAGGAGACCTTGAATTTGGGCTCTCCCCCTCCCTGGCTGCCAACATCCCAGCTCCACATAGGGATGTAGCACCATCAGGCTTTACCCCAGCAGGTCCAGGAGGCATCAGACGGGGCTGAGAGGCAGATGAGGCTGTTCCTCACATTTTCATTTTCTTAGGAAACTAAGAAATTTAAAAAAAAAAGAAAAAGAGCATTTGGCAGTCAGCAGAGGGTGGGGATCCCTGCCAAGGCCTGGACAGCTGTACCTTCTTCACTAGCAAGTTGTGTGATCAGCAAGGGCTGTGCTGAAAGCCAAGAGGAGTTACCATAGCTGCCACATTGCATTTTGCTGATCCTCCCTCTGGGAGACACCTTAAAGAAACAAACCCACCCTAACAACTACGCCAGCACTCGCGCTCCACCGTGCATCAGAAGAAAACTATGGGTGACCTCTCAGGGTTTGTGTTTTGTGTTGGTTTCCCCCCCCCCTTTCCCCAATCTCCAGCATTTCTGATCCAAGACGAGGGGACAGGGGAGGAGGAGAGCAGTTTATACAAAACTGTTTTTCCGTTTTCTGCAGCCTCGCTTGCGTACAAAAAGGCCGCCCGCCCCTCCCATTCGTGGCCCCGGCAGCGCTCCCGTGGCTGGATCTTCCCGACAGCTTGAAATAACCCAGGAAATTGTGCAAAAGCCCCAGCGGGTCCGATCCCGCCCGGCTGGAGGCACGCACAGCTCTGCAGCCAGGACCGAACCCACCCCAGCCTGTGTCCTTGCATTGGAAATCTTGAAGCTTTTGCCTGGCGGGGTCTTAAAAATAACAGAAGGGAAGGGTCGTGTCAGGAGGAGGGAGGGAGATGTGATGAGCATGGAGGAGCCTTGAGGAGCACTGATGGGCTGTGCCTGGCT
>NW_009234972.1:18039-21435 GCF_000690835.1 Fulmarus glacialis | reverse complement strand
TCCTGCGAGGCCTGGGCAATGGCTGGGGGAAACCTTCGCCCCCCTCCCAGCAGAGCAGGTAACAAAATGAAAGATTTCTCAGATTTCTTTTTAAACAGAAAATTATTCTTCCTTTTCTTTAGGAGAAAAGCAAGAGACCTGTTTCCAGGTGTTATCCCTGCTCTATCTGTCCCCTACATGACAACCGAGCACTCCCCAGGCTTCAAGATTTATTTTTAAGCTCATCAGTGAAACAACCTTCTGACCTCCAATTAGACTGCCACGTGTATTCTTGTTTCCATTATAAAGTTCATTTTCCTTGAAAACTTCTCCAAAAGATACTTCCAAGGCGCTGTGCTTGCTCCAAAGCCATACTGAGGTACCCAGTCCCCAAACTGTTGCACAAACGTCCTGATGATGCACAAACATATTTAGCAGCTCTCCCTATCCTAGCGGTCCCATAATTACCAGTTTCCCAGGCTCAGAGAGATCTGTTTGACGAAAAAGGTGGAAAGTCACAGGAGCGCAGCACAGCTCGCTCCTGGGCTCTTGCTGACTCAGCATCCGCTGGCACTAGAGGGCAGGATACACTATATTAAAGAGTAGGGTGGGTTTGAGGTTGCATCCGAGGGGCACATCTCCCACAGGGAGCATGCGGCATATCTGCGAGCAGCCAGGAGCTGCCTCACTGCGCAAAGCAAGGACCTGAATTTTGCACCGAGCACGTCCCACAGCGGTGATCATCAGGACAATGGTCTCCCAGTTATTTAATTTAGGGTCAGAATGCCAAATGGCATCAGAGGCACTTCCACCACACTGCAATCACAGCTGCCTGCTGCTCTGCCAGCCATGTAATTCAGGGTGAAATATTTTGCCTTGCAAGGGGGATGTTCTGAGCAGCATTCACTGACACTGTGCGGCAGTTTCTGATCAAAAGCATTTGGCAGATCCGTGCAGCAGGCACAGACAAGCTACACTGCAAGTGCCGTAGCTCAGATTCGTGGAAATAACCTTTTTCATGCACATCGACCAGCTGCCTGATGCTCAGGCAGTTGTAAACATACTCTTTCTATATAGGAAAACTGTTTTTTTTCCCTAAATCTCATTATTTTCTCTGGTGTGTTTTTCTATGTATATGATTAAAGCTGTACTGTCCTCATCTTAATAGGAAATTTTAGATTAGCTCCAAACAAAACAAATACAGGTTTACTCCATTCCTTTATCAACAGCCACTTCAATAAACAACCAAAATTTTAAAAGATTACTCCAGGCACGTCATGCAGTGCAGTCCTTTCATTAGTGAAAACCTCATAGAATTGGCAGGCTTCAAGAGCAAGGTAATTTGTGGTCTAAACACAAGAAAAACTTCTCTCCAGCCTCCCAGGCCTCCTTGCAGGGAGGTCCTAATCCTGCAACCACGGCATGCCGCCCTGCAGCATGATACTCCGTACACGACTGCAGAAAATATCGTGGGCTGACAGCCAGGAGCAGCAGGTTGCACCCTGAATAAGCAATATTTTTTGACATCACAACTTGTAATACGCGATAGCAGCTAAATGGATCAGGTTGTACCAGCGTGACAAACCCCTGCCAGGATGCAGCCCGTTCCTACCAGCAGCTCAGCAAACACGGTGCAGGCACAGGATGCGACGAGCATCACTCCCAGCTGCTGGTACCCACAGGTCTGCCAGAAATCATCCAGCCTTCACTGAGGGACCAAACTCCTTTAGAATTTAAAGATTGGGGTGCACGCTAACAAACTGAGCCCACCGAGGTGCTGTTCCCATAGGACTCCTTATGCACTGCAGCAGCTCAGAGCAGGGCTAGACCCGGCTGTGTCCCAGCAGAGCCAGTCTGCCCAGCAGCCCCTGCTCAAAAACTGCATTTTAAGCTGAGACACCTGAAAACAGCACAGGGAAGCTTTCAGGACCATAATCAAGATATCAGGTTAGGGAAGTGAGAGGGACAAAAACCAAAATATGGCTGTTCCATGAATTTCTTAGAAGAGAATCACCAAGAGCTGCTGAATAGAAGAAATACGGGGTTTTGGTTGCAGTTTGGGAGTGGAGGTGTCTCCCCCCTACTTTGCTGCTAGGGAAGAAGGGATGGGGTCTGTAACCATACACTTGGCTGCTAGGAAATGGGGTGTTTTGCAGGACAGTGAATTGGGAGCCTCTGCAGAGACGGTGGTTGATGAAGGAGCCCCCACGCTTGCTCCCAGCTGCTCTGTTCTTCTCCAGCCCGTCTCGCACTGCTGCTTTTGGTTGGGGCTGTGTGCGCCTGTGCCCCGAGTGCCATGGGATGTTGGGGCTGGCTCTGCTCTGGCCAGTTAGCTGAGGTCCCTTGTTGGGGCAGTTCTTTATATCAGAGCCTCTGAGCTAATTGTATGGACAGCACCTCTTTTCCTTCTGCATGCTATTTGATGCGATGGGGCCAGCAGGCTTTGCCTTCCTTGCACCCATAGCCCATCCTGGGGACACTTACCTCCACTGTGCCCTGTATGAAGGGGCCAGTCTGAACCTACTCCTGGTTGAGATCCAACTTGCCCATACACTTGTGGTTGATGGATGGTGCCTCAGTTTCCCCTCTGAAAAGCAAATGCTAATACTTTTCCTTTGAGTGCCTGTTGCCTGCCCACCTTGTAACCTCCCCGTGAGACAGGACCTCCCTACAAACAGTGCATGCAGAGAAGGGATCCACATGCAACCAGACTGGCTTCTCTGCCCCGCTCTGTGCCTCCCAGCCAGCCCATCCTCCTTGCTGGTTGTCCCCCCATGGCACAGAACATCCTCTGGGTACCCTGTATTTTTAGGTGCTTTTTGCATCCCAGCAGGATCTGACTGCTGCCAAATGGAAACCAGCTCCACCAGGGCCAGGCTGAGCAGCCTATCTACAGTAATTTATATGCATTTCACAGCTTCTCATTTCAGCGATCTAAATTGCAGATGTGCGCTTCAAATTTGGAGAGAGACAAAACGGAAGGAAAAAGGTTAAGCAGCTCTGTGAGTCACTCCAATACACAACTTACTGTTGATTTAGAAACCTACCTCGGCAGTAAATACAGAATAAAGTTCTTCAAACTGTTTAACCTTCTGTATTCTGGCCAGCAAAACAAATAAACTACAACAAAACATCCCTCCAGAGTCAGAAAAGCAACAAGTCTGGAAAACCCTGCAGTGAAGTTAGTACCAAGAAAAAAAAAGTGACGCAAAACAAGTGATCTAAAGAAAAGGGGGAAAAAGAAAAAGCAGCAGACATGAAAGGCAAAGAGGTAGGGCACGCATTAGCAGAGCAGATAACGAAGAGAGCGTAGAGTGCAGGCTGTGCTGCTCTCCGGGAACTGCTCCAGGCAGCACAACATGAGCAACAACTTTCCAAACAAGCAGAGGGAGGCTGCACAGCCACAGTACAATGAAA
>NW_009234972.1:8025-18008 GCF_000690835.1 Fulmarus glacialis | reverse complement strand
ACGGCTGAGGTCAACAGTAAGACTCTGGTTCAAGAGGCACCAGCACCCACTTTGTGTGGGAGAGCCGCTTGCATCCAGGCTCTCCTTGGAGTTGCATGGACTCCACATACCCATTATAGTCCCAAATGATTTACCCACAGGCTGTTTGGTTGCTGTTTTTTGGGGGGCTAGAAGTACCAGGCTGAAAGCAAAGGACATCTCAGCTGCGTAACTCGGGAAGAGCTCAGTGCATAATTGCAAACAGGCATTGCATACAGGTAGACAGGAGCATTCATGAGAGAATTTGCTTTACCGCAGGCAGGCAAGTCTTACTATGCAGGCAGGGTATGCATGCATCAGTGTCGAGGAAGCTCTGCAGAGGGCTGGCACTGAAGACAGAGCAGGCTGTGCATGGAGGTGTCCTTATCTCAGCTTTGGAAACCCCTGCGAATTTTTGAAGGCAGCTGAACCATACAAACCCCCAAGATCTTGCTGAATAATTTTTGTCTTCAAAGCACAGGGTGTAGCAGCGGAAGGAGAGCTTTCCCTGGGATTTGAGGCACTGAGTGGGAGTTGAGAGAAAGGCCAGCATCTGCTGATCTCAGGGTACCACCAGGAGAATACTGCACAAGGATCTCGAGGAGTTCACTTGGGCTAGAGCCATCCCAAGGTCTCCAGTTAAAGCAGAATCACTAAAAAGCTGTGCAAAGTGACCAGGGGAGCCAAGGGGGCTTTAGAGTCCCAACAGTTGCAATGATTAAAAGGAAAACTGATGAGCAAGCATTTACAGAATAAATCAGGCTTTCCTTAAATATTTAGGCATGCTTTAAATCAGCAGTGCTGTGATTCACAAACCACAGGAGATTGTGTGGAGATGGGGATGCATTTAAAAAAAAAAAAATCACCATTATGGTCAGCACACAGATGCAAAACTCAGGGCAGAGACAGAACTGCCTGCATGGTATTGCTGGGTAATAATTCAGACCTAAACACCTCTTGGACTAATTTTCTCCCCTGACTTCCTAGATCAGGAATGCAACCTTCCCCCCCTCCTTTTGTACAACAGTGATAACCACTGTTGAATGCAAGACTGGATTTCTTTGTCAAAAATCATGCTGATACCTGGAACATTTCTCTCCACCTTTCACCTTTCAATCTTTCACCTTGCTGTGAAAGCCCTCGTCTTTCTGCAGCTTTGAACAGCCTGTGCCCCTGGTTCCTCCCGATTCCCAGGCAGTTGCCAGCCCCCTACATCAGATGTGAACTGAGACAGGATTTCAGAGACCATCCTTCAAGTCCTTTTTGCTAGTTTTGAACCCTTCAAAGATCATGTGTTCAAGCTTTTCCACCTAAAGTCTGAAGACTAAAACCATACACTATTAAAAATACTACATTAATTGATTAATTAAGACATGACATGCTCTGTTAATAACATTTAAAAAGTTACATGGGGCTTTAAGAAAATACCAGTAAAGTAGGGCTAAAGCTAGACATGGCAACCTGAGGTTTCTGGTGCAGACAAGAAAGCAGAAAACATCAAGATTTTTGCATTACAGATGCTATTGAGCCAACAGTGTTCCCAAATTACAGACATTTTCAAATATGTGTTTCTGTACTTTCATCTCTTTTCCCCCTTTGCTGTAGATCCTAACACACTGGCATTTGCTTGCTACAGATAGACACGAAACTGCAGGATTCTCCTCCATGCTGCAGCCCCTCCTGAGAAGTAGGATGGGATCCCCCAAAAGGGGAAGATGCCCCTTTTTGCAGTGCAACCATAACAGATGATGCCTGGTGGTGGGAGGGAGCCCCTGGGAAGTAGAGGGGATTTAAGCATCAGCTTCCTCCGAGGCAGAACAAACGCACACTGATTACACGGGAAGAGAATTTCATGTCACTTTTGAAGCTGTGTGTGAGGAGGAGCCTTAAGAAGGGCGATCAGTGAGACTAGAGAGCTGCCAGGAGCACATGTGCTCACACGCACCTCCCTATCGGTTGCTGGTATTGAGTTGAGCCTGACAGACAGCAAGGAGCCCAAAACTGGGAGAAGGCACAACACAAAGCTGGGGGAATCTGAACCAAGAGCTGGGGTCAACTCCTGTGCTCTCGTCTTGGCAGAGGCAAATGATAGAGCAAAGCACAGGGGGAGCAGAGGGAGTTGAGGGGGAAGAAGGAGGAGCAGACCAGGAGGAGGAGCCCAGGAGACCGACAGCAGAGGAAGCAAAGGGCCTTGGAGACCAGGGAAGAGATGACAGGCAGAATGAGCAGCTTGGGCTGGGATTTATCACAAAGAGAGGCTGAGACTGACCAGGCATCACGCTAACTTGAGGAGCCTGTTCCCAGTGGGGATCTCTGCTTTGCGGTGCAGACAACAGAGCACTGCACCACATGGATGTTGCAGGCAGGATGACTGGGATGAAGGGGGAGCAGCCAGACCTGCCATGAACATCAGGGTCAAGGAAGAGACAGGCTGGAGGCAGAAAGACTCCCAGGAGCCAACAACACCCTTTTCACACCTACACATCCTCCAGTGCTACAAAAAACAGGGAAGGAGGAAAGATGTAAACAGGGTTTCCAAAGACTGACTGGAGGGTGCTAGGAAGGTTTCCCCACCTTCTCTCCCACCCTCATCCCAACCTTAATCCAAAGTTGAGCTGAAGCCCCTACCAGCTCTCCCACAGGAGCAGTAGGTGCTCAGCTCCTCACCTGCAGCCAGGGATCCCCTGCTCTCATCTGCTACTGAACCTGAGGTAGCTCAAAATTCACCCTGATGGTTTTGCAGCTCCCCACCCAGCAGGCAGCCAGGCTGTTTTGGAGGCAAAGGAAAGAACTGACATGGTCAAACACCATTGAGCTGAAGCATAAAACAATTTCACCTTCACTGTGTGTGCATACTCAGTCCCCACACCAGAGCATCACACTGAACATGGCCTTCAAACAGCCAAGACTCCCTTTCTCTGATCTGTTATCAGGGGAGTGAGAGCATCTGACGAACAGACTGGAGCTGAGACGTGAGCCCAAAGAGATTCAGTGCTGCTCCAGAGCTGAGATTTTTTTGAAGGGCACTAAATTTCCTTCATCCTTTTGAGAATACCAGCCTACACTCATGTCTGAGAGTCTTTATCATTTAGTTGCTCTTTAAGGGTTTTAAAGAGCAACTAAAAAACTTCAATCCATTATATACGAGAGTCTTTATCATTTAGTTGCTCTTTAAATCCCTTGGAAAAACTTCAATCCATTATATATAAGACCAATGTAAGTAGGGATAAAGCAACATTTTCAGGTTTGAAGTATACAGCTGGAAGTCCAGGAGAAGAAAGAAGCTGGTTCAGAGCAGCCCCTACCTGTCCTGCTATTGCAGTGGTCTGGGCCCTCTCCACAGACATTGCTGGTCCCTGGACTAGACCACAGCTCCCTTTCCTGGAAAGGCAGCCCAAGGCATTCCCTTGGCTCTCTTGTGCCTAGGAGCAATCCTCAGCCAACAAGATGACTTGGCTGGGTCTTATCAGAGGTGATCCCCTGGCCAGGCAGCGAGTCCCCAAAAGCTAAGCATCTCATCCACAGCCAATGCACATGGGAGGATCTCTGCAGACATGGTAAAGGGGAGCAGATTCCCTCAGAACAGACACAAACCACCAATTTCTGCAGTCAGAGCCTAGCTTGTTTAACCCGGCACAGCTCCACTGAAAGAAATAAACTCAGCTCCTTTCGTTAACGGAGCATAGATGGAAATAGTTTGGATGGTTTAATACTGGTGAAGTCTAAGAGCCCCATCCCCTGGATTTAAGACCATTCCATAACCAGAGATGAAACAGCCAAGTGAGGTGATAGGAGCAGAATAGGGACATGTCTGGAAGGAAAAGCAATGCCAACAGTTCTCCTTAGTCTCTGGAGCCGCTGTGATATGGCACACTTCAGATAGCTTTCTTACTCCAGCCCTACGTAGTGTGGGGGCAGCATGCAAACACTTGGAGATGAGTGTAGGTCCTTCCTTCATACACATCGGGATGGAAAGTGCTCCAGTGGAATAACCCAGGAGTGTTTGCCAAAGAGGGACTGAGGGGAGGGAAGGAAAGGCAGAAGAAAGTATTTAATAACTCCCAAATCATTTAAAAAAATTCATTAGCTATTATTTCAGCTGTGTGACCTCCTGAAGGGACTTTCTAGAGGGCCAGATTATGCAGTCAACGAAAAATATAAATAAGTTTGGAAAGGGCAGAGATCACTTTATTCGGCCAAATCGTGTGGGATGTCAGGTTAAGTTTCCTGTAGGGTGCATCCGTGCACTTCCAGGACACCAGTGTGGCCCAACAGCTCCCCCAGTCTGAGGACACCTCCCCAGCCAGCAGGCATGGCACAAACAAATGAGTTATTTTCATTTGGGGAGTGCTGATTTCCAAAGACTTCCTGCCAGTCCCGCAGGGACAGAAACACGTTGCATTGTTGCAAGGTTTCCAGCTGCAGTTCAAGTGGGCTGCAGCTTCAGACATGTTGCCGAGATTAGCTCCTAGCCAGGCACGCTGCTCTGGGTTACAGTCTTTATCCTTCCTAGCTGCAGCACTCATATTTGAGTAGGGGACACTTACGTGTTCCTTTCCATTTGCATTTCTTACTTCTTCCGCCTTCAAGGAAAAAGCACGTGCCACAAGAACCAGTCAGTCTCCCTGAGCTCATCTCCTAAAACTTCATTTCATTCACTTATTTATTGATGTTGATTTAAATAACTGCTGGTTTTAGGGAGCCTTTAAGCTGAAGAACTGCTGATCCTTAGAAACCTATTTACCTTTCAAGTGAGGCTGTAGTAAGAAATACAGCTAATCACATTTGCTAAAAACTGAGGATCAGGTGGAAGAGGAGGCTCTCTCCACAAGGTGTGATGTCTAAAACCAGATTCTCTTTGGTTGTCAATGGTATCCCTATGGTTGTGCTCCCTAATAGCTGAACACCAACTTTACGGTATTACATGTACGTATATACACACACACCCACACCCCCCCCCAGTATTTACTGATACGGGCAAGTGCTGTATTATAAGTGCATACATGTATAGGGGCAGTGTACATATAGATATGATGAGACACATCTGTGCCTGAATAAGAGTGGCAACCAGAAATTTCAAAAGAAAACAAAAGCATCTTTAACTGGTAAAAAGCACAGAGGAGTGAAAAGTGCTTAAATTAAGTCACTACAGACATCCTATGCTCCTCCATACCTACAGTATATTTAAAGTGTGAACATGGTATCAGAGATGATCTGTGTACTGCACGTAGAACATGCACACACACTTCTTTAGACAGAAATAGATCAATACTTCCACATACCCTACCCGCACCCAATTTAATTTTTTAATAAACCTTAATGAGCTTCCCCTTCAATTACTAGATGTAACACCCAGCTCCCTCACACTTCACAAACGTACATGTGCAGTTTTATCCTGGGGAATAAGCAGCTCAAGGAAACATTTTGCTGTACTGCGAACATAAGCCGCATGTGAAACTCAGTCGTATAGAGCAGAAAAGCTGTTCAGCACCAGTCAAACCCAGGCAGTCAAATGATAAGCCCACCAGCAGCAACTTCAGAGCAAGCCCCTGATTCACAGGAGCAGAAGCTTAGCTCAGGACTGCACTTTCTAGGACAGCTTGCGAAATTCAGAGAGGAACAGCATTGCCAAAGTCAAAGCACAAAGACTCTGTTTGGAACAGATGCAGAGAGCTCCTCTTCCTCCCCCCAGAAAGGGGATTGCATTGGTATCGCAGTAACATAGGTTATTAGCTCAGTGGGAACCTAGCAGAGTTCAGACTCAAAGGTTCAAACAAGTCCAGCTTGCAGCTGGCAAACCTAAACAAGACCAGCCAGCTGGCGTTGAGCTGAGTCATCCACACAGTAATTTGGTTGAAAATGTTGACTTAACCCATTCATTTAATCACCCAAATCCAAAAAACCCTGACAACTGCAGTCAAGAAAGCGTACATCTGCCTTTTGCAGAATGACAGACTGAAAAAGACCATGTAACCCAATTTTCCAGAGCTTTTTCTAGGCTTCTGTGTGCACGCTGCATACAATTCAAGTTCTTGGTAGTCGCTCGCTAGTTCTGATCCAGCAAAGCACATTGCACATCCTTAGGGCATGTGCTAAACCCCACTGAAGTCAGCGGGGCTAACAGCACGCATTTAGACATCAGGCATGTGATTAAGTACTTCACTAAATGGAGACAAGCTAAGGACGAGCTGACATTTTTGCTCCTTTAACAGAGAGATTTCATCTTTGCACATTTCTTCCTCCAGGGTCTTGAACTTGCTGGATTGAGACTGTTTGTTCCCCTTTGAAAAACAGCAGCAAAGGAGCTATCAACTTTATGTTTTACCTCTCGTGAAGACATAAACTCCAGAAGTGTGGTGAAAAACTGACATGAGAGCTCTGAAGTGTCTGCAGGATAGCTTATTTATAGAAAATTGATAGAAAAGAAACGTGAAACAGCAACATAGCTGGTAGACGGCAAGCAGAATACACTACCTTTGGTGTCCACCCCCAGCTCACTGATGCATATAAAAAAATTTTAAAAATTGTTGGTTACTCATTGCAGAGGAAATTGAAGCTTTCAGGATGTTAGTTTATGGGAGTGAAGCTCTTGGAGCAGAGCAGTGGGGTGGGCAGCTCTCATCCTGGGGAGCTCACAGCACCATCCAGGCTGGAAACGTGTTGCTAAAGAGGTCGTGAGTAAGATCGCTCCCTCTCCTGCTTCCCGTTACTTGCTTGCCCAGCATCACCCACATAACAGTTTCAGGAAAGCCTGTAAAGCAGCTGGCCAACCTCAAGCCGAGCTATAAGCAATGATGCTATCCTTATGAGTCTTGGAAAAATGAGTGATTCATGGTTGCTCAGTGCCCGGACAGGGACTGGCGGGTTACTGCTATCTCCTCAGGACACCATGCTTCCAAAGTAGGATGGCGACATCAGAAACCACAAAAATAAAATATTTCACACATGACCAGCCCCAATGGAGATTTGCTGCCACATTATTCCCTACAGCTGCCATCTTATTGCCCTCCTCTCCAGAAAGCCTTGCCATTACCTTAATTAGGAGCCCCTCTGGTAGCCACCACAGCCTGAGGTGTACAAACACAGCTAAAAAACAGCACAGACCTTCACGCATTTGTGGGATCTGAGCCAGCCAAGAGGTTTGAAGCAAAGCAAAGAGGACCATACTGAAGCATAGCATATTCAAACACAAAAAAAAACCCTGCAGACTCCAAAATCCCTTCTAGCCATGCAAGTAAGCTTACCTCCTGCTACTTGTCCTGCAAAGGTCCCCTGATGCAAAGCTGTGTTAGACACCCCCAAGCAGCAGAGAGTCAGCCTTAAAAAAAGCCAGCAAAGAGGGAGAGGAGAAGAGGTGGCAGGGCTGCTTATAAAGACCAAGGCGGAGGAGGAAGGGGCTCATTAAACTAAAGAGCAGCAGCTGGGTCAAAGGACTCAGGCTGAAATCTAGGGGGCTGTTTTAAGCATGGACAATGCCATCTGCATGGAAGGCAAAAGCTGTAAAGTTTATGAGAAGGATTGTACAGTGTGGTACTTGCAGCAAAGGCTGGAAGAAATAGCCCAGGAGAGATGCAGGACCCAGGAGGGCTCTTGCCAGGCTTGTGTCCATGTTAATGTAGCTGTCAGACCATCGAAGACAGAGAGAAAGGGCCTCCGGGCACTAGCGGATAAGAAGTGCAAAGCAAGCCGTGGTCATTCAAGGTCACTGTAGCCGTTCCCAGAGGCACGGTGTTAGCATCAGTCACTTACAGGGTGCCCAAAAGGCGAATGCAGCTGCCCTGGTGTGCAGCGGTGCTCCTGTCCCGAGCTGTGCTCGCCCCGGCTCCGCACATCGGCTGGTGCTTTTCTCTGAAGCACGGCGTGGTTAACATCACCGGTACGCGCCGGAGTGCCTTACTCGATGCCAAGTACTTCTTACCCCGGCGGGATTGTTTGGCGTATAAAAATGTAATTCCCTCTGCATGAGGGCAACACCCTGTAACCCCACGTATTTTAAAGAGTTGGACTATTCTTGCCATAAAAAAAGATCAGAGTAGCTTTATTGACTGCAGTGGAGTTAAGCCGGTTTATTCCAAGTGAGAATTTGGCCCCTTGACTTCAATGAAGCTGTGTTGATTAATCCCAGATGGAGACCTGGCCTGGTACAATCCCCTCCGAAAGTCCTGGGAGATTAGTAACACACAGCCTGAATCACCGCCGTTACTCAGAGCCTGGGTGGTTATCAAAAACCTGCACCTGCCTCCCTGTGAAACGCTGCCAGGATGGGGCCGAGCGACTGCAGTCACCGACTTGGGGGACCAGGGCGCGGTGGGAGAGGGCACATTCTTCAAACGCTGCCTCATGCTAGGGGGAAGGTGCCAAAGTAGCACCCTTTCCTTTGCAAACATCTGGGAATGTCACCTGGGATGCGAGTCCCGGCTCTGCCAAAACCCAGGCACGGTGACGTTGAGCACGCCGGGCAAGGAAACGGGGAAATCCTGCTTCTTCTCGTTAAGGGCTTTTTGTGATGCTCTGTGAAGATCCATAAGTGTAAAAATTGAGTATTAAATCCCCCAAGCTTCAGGGAATTTGCCTCAGCATCTGTTTGCCAATTTTGAAGAGCAAACACGGCTTCATGCAGCAAAGGGAAAACTTTCTTCCCCACTCCAAATGCAAAAAAAACGGGGTGTTTTTTCAGCAATCACCTCCAAGTCTCCCTCATGGCAGGCAAAGTTTTGCTTCCCACTGTTATAGGCACAAGTGCCGTACTTCTAGCAGGGAACAAATCCACTGAAATAAAAATCGCTTGACTTTCACAGCAGTTCCTTTACACATGCCTACACACACGTGTGCCTGTAGAGAGACGGTGAAGCTGCGCCGTGTGTTGCAGTGTGGAGAAACACCAGAATAAACCAATTCAAAGGCGGGTGTTGATGGTTTTTCGGGTCTCAGGTAGTAGAAACACAGAGTGGACGGTAGGTAGCCCATCTCACCAGCACATTTTTCATGCAGAGGCATTATTCCTGGCTGTAGGCTGCCAGTGTCTCTCTCCAAATGGCTGGCTGGAGTTTCCCGGGTCAAGGTGACAAAAAAAAGGGCTCAACTTTGCGTGCAGAGGAGGCACGGCATCACCGTCGGGAGGAAAGAAATGCCTTAGCTCGCTGTTCGCTCGCTCCAGCTCTGCCTTCCAAGCGTTTCTGAAGTCAGGCATCTGGAGCGTGATGTAATCTGAAGATTGATCAGCAGCGGCACACGTACAGCTGCGCACATCTGGCCTACAGGTGTTTCAGCTGCTATTTGTCAGTGACTGTATCGAACATTAAAAAGCACCCCGACTTCGTAAGGCAATCGTACCTGTCCCACGGATTGTTCACAGAATGCCATTGACTTTATGCAAACTCTCTCTGCTTTTTAGTCGGTGGCCCCAGGTTTTCCTGGTTGTTTTTTTTTAAAGGAAGGACTTTAAACCATAGATGCTTTTAAAGCAGGGGTTTTATTGTTGTTATTAATTCCACTGGCATTAATCCGCGTAGTTGAGTCAGTCATAACGAATGGCTGCTATCATCCACTTGATGATTTACTCTTAGGAGTCAACGTTATTACAGAGTGCTTCACTGATGAAAAAAAGCTGAGGCTGTTCCTCCTTGTGCTCTGCTATGTATGGACACAGCAAGACTTGCTCCCAAAGTACCTAATCTAAACAAGGCAGGGACAGGTAAAATGGGGAAATGGGTAAGAAAGGTCTTGTCCATGGGGTAGGATGCCCAGTCCCAGTCCCAGAGCCAGAGAACGATGCTTCTCGCTTCCCGCAGGGATGCTGCTACTCATGAGGTTTGCAGACTGCAGCTGAATACTTGCAGCACACAGGAAAAATAAAGAGAACAGGGAAACTGCTGGCTGAGCAGGCCAGACCGAAAGAGTTCCCTTGGAAAAAGAATAAAGCTGCAGAAGTATATATTTATTTTTAGAGAAGGTGTTTTTCCTAG
>NW_009234972.1:2298-7994 GCF_000690835.1 Fulmarus glacialis | reverse complement strand
AGGAATGCAGCGGGGAGGAGAAAAGGTTTCCCTTTGTCCAATACTCTTTGCTATTCTAAAAGGGGGTGGAGGCAGAAGGGTATTTTTACAGCCCATTTCATATCTCAGTTGTGTCTATCCCTGTAGAGACAGACAGGGATCAGAGACACGGTTCACACTGACTGCCAGCATTGTCAGAGCATGCTGCACGTCACGCTGCATGCGGCGTCAGCTGCCCAAAGCCACCATCTTCACATATTTCCAAGAGGAAGACAACCATGTTCCTATTGATATTTTCCTCCCAGATAGTGTCAATCAACCTGCAAGAACGTTTGTCTTAAACACTAATGTATTTTACTTTCCAAACAGCTTAGTGCAGATAACACGGTCAGCCATCGTAGCCCAGCTGATGGCATAAATCATTAAGCTGTAACAACAGGTCACGCAACTGTCTCCTAAAATAAATTAAGCCTTAGCTTGCAAGCTGTATTTGTGCCGGATAAGATTTGCACATAGCTTTTGCTGTGAGCATCTCAGTAGAAGTATATGGCCCATCCGTAACAACTTTGCCCTCCTTACCTGATTTCTACGTAACACCTTTCCATCGCTTCAGCACTGCTTTGGTTAGCCCAAGTGGGTAGCGGGTGTGCGTTTCAGGCACATCCAGAATTGCCCAGAATTGCTTGTGGTCTGGCAGCTGGAGCCCATATTGATGTGAGAAGCCCAGAAGCCAGAGGATTGGGGCTCACGAGGCAGAGGAAGACGTGAAATGACCCCCCTCGCCCTCAGCACGAGCCTCATCAGCTTCAGAGTCACAGTTTAAGGACACGTGTGCATCTGTGCTACCTCTCCTCCCCAACTCCATATATTTTACTTGAACTGCCCAAGAAGAACATCTCATTCCGGCCTTTTTTCTGTCTCCCCTGCTCCTTTATTGCACACCTTTCTTGTGCAAAGCCATGCTTGTGTGTGAGTGCCTCTGGGGAGGGGAGATGAGCCCAGAGAAATAGCCGTGGGCTTTCTCTGCTGCTGCGTTAGCCAGGAGGGCTGGTGGTGACCGCTCCCTCCTGTCTTTCTTTGCCCCCAGCCTCTGACTTTCCCTGGCCTCTTGCCCTTTCGTGGGTCAGGAGATGCTGGTGGTGTCCCCCAGCGCTTGTTCTTCTGAGCCACCCACGAGGCAGCTGGGCAGAGCCGAGGACAGAGCTTACACGGTCCTTTCAGACGTTGAAGCAGCTCTGCTTTTTCCTGCTCCAAGTGCTCATTAGCAGCTTCCGCCTTTCGGCAATTGCTAGCCGCGCTTCCAGTGATGTGCTGCCAAGATTTTAACAAGGGGCTCCCACAAACCTACCTCCTCCTCCAGCTGCGACGAACCCCACTGCCCCACAGAGGCCGATGCTCGGGCTGTGGAGGAGTGCAGGGCTGGGGGAAATGTTCCTTGGGGGGGGCTCCTTCCTGTTTAAAGCTTTTTTTTGTGTGTGTGTGTGTTTAATTTTCTGGCGAGGGAGGGACACATCACCTTGGAGCAAACATTACTAACTGCCCAGAGGTTGCTGCAGAGAGGCAGGACATAACACAGAAACCCTGAGCGTCCCAGCAGCAAAATGCTTCCTTGCAGAGCTCTCACTTCTCCTCCCTACACTGAGGCCAGCCCCAGGCGACTGATTTTATCTGGGCTAGAGCAATCAGCCACAAGCCGAAATGCTGAAGAAGTGGCTTTCTCTAGGTGTTTCAGGGCCCCAAAGGGCAAGTTTTTCCATGGGAAGTGGCTGAGCCCACAAGTTTCTGGGTATGACGGAGACCACCTCGGCTTTCTCGTATTTATGGGCATGGGTGGGCGATGCTGATTCACATCAGGGCAGAGCTGGCTTCCCAGAGGAGCTCTGAGCTTGCAGGCGTCTTGCAGGTCCAAGATGGGACTGTACCAGACGTTCAGCTTCTCTCTTCGGTGAGCATGTCTCTCTTCTCAAGTGGAAAGGAACTGAAGCCCCAAGGAAAGCCCAACAGCTCTGTTATCAGGAGCTAAGGAGAAATCAAGATCAGAGCACGCAGAGGTGTTAAACATGTTTGTGCGGGTTGCAGCCTCCTCTGGTACCAGAGACACCTCTTTTGCTCCAGGTAGTTTAGCCTTGCAGAGGTATGCCTAAAGCTGGAAGAATGGGAAAGCTCATTTTCCACCTTTAAATACAAACTGGTCGCAAGAAGGTCAGCAGCATGATAGATACCAAAATAGTAAAGTATGTGGCAGTCAAAAGCAGTCAACTAACTGCTGATTAATATGTTAATAGATAAGCCTATAGATTGTAGATTAACAAAGCAGTTTTAAATGCAGGCCATTCTGGTAAATACAGCAGTGTCTGGATCCATGCAAGCAAATGGTATCTCACGCACTTTTAAAATGTCAGTTTTCTACATTTTGTTAACTATTTTTTTAAATTAAAAAAAAAAAATCTGGCAAAAAGGAAATAAAAAATAAACAGTGACAAATACATTGCAGCATTGTTAAACTGGACTCGAGCACCTTACAGGTCTGGCAGCTCTTCCAGGACAGCACGCCCTCACATTTACTCCATAGATAACATCTATTTAGATGAGTGACCAATAAGCCTTTCTGCAGCAGAGTGACGGGAAAAAAAAGGATTTAAAGCAAGATTATTCAGTCATTTCGATCAATATTGACTGCTTGCTGACATTAAACTTATTCTTTTTAAAAAAATTGAATCAATCCATTCTCTGCTGTGGGTAGTTATTTATGAGAGGAAGACTCACAAGTGCCCCAGATTTAGTTCAGCTGTGGGTGAGGAACCATTTTTGGCAGCTGGTGTGGTCCCCGGGCTCGCGGGTGTGCTGCATCCTGCTCCGCTGGCCAGGACAAGACACGGGCAGGAGGGACCAGGGCCACGGGCTCTCCCGTTGGTTTCTTTTTTTGGCATTGTCTCTTTAGGGTCTTTCATCGATGCAGTTTTTCCCGGACAGTGAGGTGTGGGCACGCCATTGACCTTTCTCAACAGAGGGCAGGATGGGCTGGGGAGACAGAAACAGTCTTGGAGGGAGGAGAAAAGTCTTAAATCTCCTTTTTCTTATGCCACATCCCCATCAAACAGCTAGTTACACTATGGATAACGAACCGGGGAGCTGCCGGACACAGGGAGGATGTTTTCCCTCGGACCAGCCATGGGCAGATAAATCCTCCAAGGTCTGAAAAGCCTGGGGTAAATTAGATTAGAGGCTTTCCTCTAGACGGTGAGGGGTACGTTTGGTGATAGCAGGGGGCGGCCCTGCGGCTCAGGAATGAACAACTGCGAGGGATATGTTTTTAAATGGTTTCCCAGCTGTAAGATGCACATAATTGTGGCTTTCCTTCATCTGGGAGACTTCAAGAGCGGATGGTTGATAAGGGTTCATACCAGCAAAGGCAGAAAAACACAAGCCAGGGTATCTGGTTTCAGTCTGTCCGTACCCGCAGCATTAGATCTGATTTTGGCCCTCTCTCCCCCCTCTGCATGTACACAATTATCTGAATTCCTTTCTCCGCTGCTTCCTCCCCTCTGAAGCCTTGCAGACTGGTCAGGCTGCCTTTTCCGTTGCTTGAGGTATGGCTGCGCATTGGGGCTCTTTCCTTTCCCGGCCCGTGGAGGGGTCTGTGCCACGGCCTCAAGGACCAGCACTTCCCGGAGGGCTGAAAGCAACCACGAGGATGGGAATTTATTTCCCATCCCCATCTTCTTAGTCTTTGGTGGTGGGAAACACCCTAAAAATCAAGGGATTTCTGCTATGTTAAGGTGCCGTTCCTTCATGCCTCAGTTTCCCCTTCGTGCCTCACCTCTGCTGCTCGCCTCTGGTCATGTTCAGAAAGGTCCCCCAGCCCCTTGCATTGCAGCTGGGGATCCCCAGGGACTATTGCACAAGCAAGTACAGGCTGGTTTCCCAGGCAGACGTGTGGGCAGCAAGATAGGTGCACTCAAGGACACAACTGAAGCATTGGTGTCCCACCTCACGTTGCCGCTGTCTCGTTTTCCCCACCCAGGCACCCTAGGAAATGGATTTCCGAAATACGGCTCTCCATCCTTCTCAGGGGTTGCCACACGCTGGCTTTTCTCACGCAGGAGGGCACGTGCTTACCTGCTGGCAAAAGTCCTGCTGCTGCTAAGCAATATGGTATTTTTCCTAAAAAGTTGCGTTTTTGCACCATCTAAATCACAAACATGTTTTAAATTTCAAATATACGCTACTATCCATTTTGGCTCTGGGGACAGCTGACAACTCCATAAGGTAATTTGAGAATATCCCTTTGGTACGGATCCAGCCAATGCCCGCAGCGAGTGTAGCTTTATGTATGCTACAGGTGTAACTGCAGACCCTTTCTGCCTTTGACTTTGCTATAAAAATATTTGATCATGTATTAAACCATGCATAAACATGAACACAACATGTGCAGATACAGTTTTCCCATCCTTAAACAGAACAGAGACCCGTGTTTCCATAAACACACCTAAAGATTTGACGAATTCAGCTGACACTTTCCATGTGTTTTGATTTGGGTTTTAGCCTTTTAGATACAAGTTATATTGTAGAAATCTCAGCACAGGAATTGCAGAATTGAAAAGCCTTTGAAAATTCCTCTGGTCTCACTCTGACATCACTTTCTGACATCCAGTTTTGACTGACAGAGCAAAATTTTCTCTGCAAACTCGAGAAACAAGTGGGCTGCCTTCAGCTACGGAGCAATCGCTCTTGTTTCGAGGTGAAGCAGGCAGAGGGAGGACAGCATCAGGTGAAGAGGATCCTTCGTAGGGGGGCTCAGGGGGTTTGTGGGCATGGCAGGAGAGAGGCAAGGCTGCATGCACAGCCTGCGCTTGGGCATACCTTCACTTCAGCTTGCTACACGCTCCTTCAGGCAGGAGGGAGGAAAGAGGCATCCCACCTCCCAGGGCTGAGGAGCCATGCTGCTTTGCTAAAGTTGGCCAGGCAATCTGCTGGGAACATATTTCACCTCATCCAGGTAGCAAATACCTGGTTTGCCTGTTTACATCCCAACGTGCGGGTCGTGAGTCCAGGTCCAAGCCAGCTCCTGGCAGACACCACCTCGCTTCGACCCCAGGACATCTCTGCTGCTTCACAGTGGCTGCAAGCTTAGCGGCGCTGTGATAAAAGCCGAGCCAAAATAACTCCCCGTGCTTCCTGCCTTAGGTCTGCTTCATATGGCTCACAGAAACACTCAGTCCGTGCATAGTTGGAAGGCGATTTTGGGAGGCTCAGAACTGGGTCAAAACAAACTTAATTTCCTCCGGGTCCAGGTGGGACGCCGCTTTGCAAGCCGGGCGATTTGCATGCTGCCTTTCAGCTGCCGTCCCAGCCTCCAACACACAGTCACGGGGAAGCCTTCAGCATTTTGGAGCGTGGCTGTTTTCCACTCTCCCTGTGCTCCAAAACAGCTGGACCATTTTTGCCTAGGCTCCAGAAAACAAAAACAGCGACAAGAAAGAGGAATCACCGTTGGGCATGGAAAGTTTTTAGCTCAAGCAGCATAAGTTTCAGAAGGTTATGAGCAGATAAAAAACCACGGGATGCTGGAAGGCAAAGCGTACAAACCTGACCGTGGATATTATGATTGATCCTTGCCATATGCTTTTTTAAAGCAGTCATTCCTAAGGCAGCTGGGAGCGTCGGTCCCTTGTTCACCACGCTGAGGAATGAGCAAGGTTAAGGGCTGAATTGGG
>NW_009234972.1:356-2275 GCF_000690835.1 Fulmarus glacialis | reverse complement strand
GCCCGTGATGATGACAACCCCCGCCAGGTTAGGTGATTTCTGGGCCCCCAGCAAGATCCTCCTGGGTGTCTCAGACCTCTGCACTTCAACCTGCCATGTGGGTCTTAATGGCAGTCCCCTTGGCTGGCAAATCTGGGGTTGAGCTGGGTCACAGGGGTGGGGAGAGAGGAGCACGGGATGCTCTCAGGAGCACGGGATGCTCTCAGGAGCCCAGGTCACCTGCTATGGATCGCATCCACCCCACTGTCCTGGTAGCCGGGAAAGACGGGGCTCTCATGTCCAGAAATAATCCAAATTCAGACTTTCTGGCCTGAGAGTCAAGACGCTGAGATTCGTCCTCCCCTCCAGCTTGGCATTTCCTAATCTAAAAAAGAACAACCCGATTTCTGGAGCTGCTTGCTTTGGCATTTCAATAATTCACGCCAGCCCATGCTGACCTTTTCTCTCTAAGGCACGGGGGCCGACACGTGCGCCCCCAAGTCACGTTTTGCATTGTTCGCTGTTGTTTTTCCCGTCCCCGTCCCCATGCCTACGGGGCAGGACGCACGCAGCGCTGGTGCGGCGGGCGGGCGTACCGGGGGTATGACATAATGCAATAACCGAACTAGCCGCATTTATTTATTTTGAAAAATATTAAGGGCAGCTGCTACTTAGCGCCGACTGAAACATTTTATTGATTTTTCTAGAGCAGGAGCGTCCCCTTTTGTGTTGTAACTCAGCGTTGCTTGAACCCAGTGGTTGGACTATTCCAGAATAACTCACCTACGTCACATTTTCCTCCTCTTTATAAATATATAGAGGGTCTCCAGCCCTGAAGGTACACACCTGGGTAACAACAACCGGAGAGGTCACTGCCTGACATGCTTGTTCTGCCCCATCTTGCTCAGGCGTTATCTCCAAGCAGATCCAACTGAAGAGGGGACTTCTTCCCCATCCACACTGTAACGTCCCCGTAACATCTTACCAGCTATTGTGCAGCACCTAGTGCAATAAAGCCTTAATTATCAGCCAGGACTAGTGATAATCTGAGTAGGCTTTTGTTGTATGTTTCCCTGTATTTACCCCTTCTGATTATTTTCATCTTGGAATGATGAGTTTTGAGACGGTGGCGACGGCGATCTCCAGCTGAGTTTGTTTGTCGCTTTCTCGTGGGCTGGTTTAACACTTGCTTTCTCGGTGTGAGTTTGTTTTCCGGGGAGGAAGATCGCAGAGCTCTTTTGTCGCCCGTGCCCGCCAATGCTGCCGGCTCTGCTTGCGTCCTACCTCCTCACCCCAGGCAGCCCCTCTGCTCGCCGGCCCCCCTCGCAGCAATGCCGCTCCTCGCTCCAAACCTCCACAGCCTGCAAAAAAGCAGCCTTTGAAGTTAACATCCCATTAAAATGAATGTTGTGGGGATGCTTAAAGAGCAGGCGCAGTCTGGGGAGGGAGACTTCAAAGGAGACAAAATAGGGCAACAGGGATGGCGCGGAAGGCAGCAGAGCTGCCAGGACAACACGGACCTGTGGGGAAGCTGGCTGGGACCGCCGGGGCAGCCACGGGGTCAGTGAGGAGCGTGTTCACCCGTGTCACTTATAAGATATTTGTTATGGCAATTCAAAATCCATTTGGCAAGGATGCTCGTTCAGAAACCGCATCCACTCTGAAGGCGCCCGAAGGCAACATCGTCAGCCCATGGGCAGCGTGCCCCGCACCGACCCACCGAGCGGGGCCAGAGTCTAGGCTTTAACCCACGCTTATTTTTACTTCCCCAAGTTGAAGGCGAAGCGGGGAGGAAACAGTCTATAAACTTCTCGGTGACTGCTGAAATCAGTACCAAACTCAAATGGTTTTGCTGCATTTCATATTTCATTTGCACGCTTGGCCATGTTATGGAAATTATTTCAATCCCTTTGTGACCAAAAACCACCCTAATCCTATAT
>NW_009234972.1:0-344 GCF_000690835.1 Fulmarus glacialis | reverse complement strand
ACCAGTTGCAAAATTTCCTGCAACCAGGGCTCTGCTCTTGCTGCCACCTTACATCAAGCCTGCAGCTCTCGGCTTTTGTGATTTCCATGCTATGCCCTTGGGCTGGGGAATGCTTCTTATGGGGGTGGGGAATGCTGCTTAGGGGGGTGGGGAATGCTCCTAAAGCAAGGAAAAAATAGAGCAGCAAGCCCTCAATTCACTGTATAGCAGAAAGTGCATTGGGTCTATGATATAGAAATGCATAACAACTATATTGTGTGTTACAAGCTACAGGGTCAGAGAAATGCTTAGAAACTATGTTCAGCAGAGAGCTTCACTGTATATCATTACTCAGTCCAGATACT
>NW_009234971.1:0-27662 GCF_000690835.1 Fulmarus glacialis | reverse complement strand
TTTGCTGACTGGGGTTAAACCACGACACAAACCCTTTTAGTTTCACTCATACAGGAACTTTCTAAAAAGGAAATATTTCTAAAGAATCTTATCCTTTATAAATTTATCTGCAATTAAAGCAGAACAATAAAAAAAAAAAAACCAACAAAAAAGCACCCTAAAACACTTCTGTGACCCTCTTGCACTGCTGGTTCTCCACAGGTAGGACTGCAAACTAAGGAAGTCCATAAAGGCAGCAGTACGCATTGGTTTCGACTAGCTTTGAAGTCTTAACTGCTTTTCTACCAGACAAAAAGCACCCTTTTCTGCTTAAGCCAATTAAACAATAGTTTGGTTTCACACAAGCTTGGATAGCTTACAATAATGTTAATTTAAGCTTTATTTTTAAAAGTTAATTTCTCATCCCTATTGTTTTGGGGAAAAAAAAGGGGCAAAAGAAACCTCCAAAACATAGATAATAAAGTTAATTTCTCATCCCTATTGTTTTGGGAAAAAAAAAGGGGCAAAAGACACCTCCAAAACATAGATAATGTTAGTAACGAAGATATTTGGATTCAGATTTCTCTGAGATTGGCGAAAGTGTATGTGAGGCAGTAACCTAATCTCACTCTTGCTGGTTTAACTACATTGCTCAGTCTTGTTTTCTTCATCTTGCAGAGCAAGATGATATGGGAGAAGATGCAGATTTTTATCCCACAGTCTGCTACTGTAGACTTTAGACCAGAAGGAAGTTCTATGGGGGAGAGAGAGACAAGGTATACCCCATACGACACAACCCAACACCACACAAAATGAAACCTTACTTAAGTGGGAAATTTAGATAGAAAGAAGACTTGTTTAGCTCATCTGGTTTGTATTCAGAGCAAAGCTTGCTTTAATTCCTTTCCATTTTACTAATTATTCCAAAGTGTACGTCTGTGCTCAGTGTTGCTAATCAGAGTGTGCAAAAAACAATAACCTCTCTGCAGTTAGAGCCAAATTTAGAGGTCTGCTGTCCAGTTCATAAAGTTCAGTGTTTCTATGAATAAGCACAATTAAGCCCTGGAAAATATCCAAACTTCAGGACATAATTCCCACACAGAGCCTTTGAAGCCACACTTTCAGCATCTCTCCTCCAGGAGACAAATGAATTCCAGTGACATGGCATTGTATTTTTTTTTCCCTTCAACCTGACACAGTTTAAAATGGAACATTGTTATTGAGCAGGAACCAGCTCTTCCTCCAGGTATTTTGTGTATAACGTCCTGGAATTTATCCAGATCCAACATAAGAAAGCATCCAGAAATAAAACTAGGAAAAGAGAATATGAGCAGCCCCAGGCAAAAATGAATAGCACATTATCCTTGTTTTTTAAAATTCATCCCGTGTACCACCAAACTGCTAGAAACCCTCTTCCTTCCCAAGCCCCGACTTCTCCCTGTCTCATTACAGGTTCCCATTCAAGGTCAGTGACTCAACACCTCAACAGGGAAAACAGTCGAGGCTGAAATTTATACCCAACAGGATGGGAGAATGTTAAGCTCATTGCAAGGAGGAAGGAAGGAAAACCCATTAGTAGTCAGAAAGGAAGCACATTTCAATAAGGCTCTTTTGTTTTTAGAAAAGGGAAAGCAAGTAGAGGAACACGTTCCCCCCACTACACAGTTGTGCTTACATAGGCTTCTTGCTTGGAAAATCTTTAATTTCTGCAAAAACTATGCAAAAGAAGAAAAATTACTAAGCTGCTTAAGAACAGAAACCTCCTAAATAACAATAACACAGACCTCTTCTGGAAGAGATCTAAATATTTGCATCTTTCAAGTAAATAGGAGTCGTCAAGGACTGTAGGTGCCAGATAAACTATATGCACTGACTAATTTTTGAAGTGTAGCACTTGAGCAATGACTGAACATCAGACTGGCTCTGCATGAGTGGTTGTGCAGAGACCTGGGACACTGCTTGGCTGCTGGACCTCTTTTCTCTTCTGTCTGAAGAACATAAGAAACACCCCCTCAGGGCATCCCAGAGGTTTCTCTGGCTGCCTCCCCACCAAGTCACAAGACCTCTTCATCATGCAACTGTCCAGTCTGAAACGGAGAATTCAGCAGCGAGACAGAGCAATGAGATGCTTCTGGAAAGGAATAAGGGTAAGCTCACCAGGACAGGGCCCACAGAATACTTCAGAAATGTAAGACATATATAATGAGTCTTTGATGCATTTTTCTTCTTCTACTGCAGCAAGCAGATCCTGGGAACAGGCAAGCATACATTACTGGGAGCTGGGAGTAATGCCAGGCAGGTTCCTCTCCGAAATGGCATCTCTGCAAGCAGCATGGACTGCGAGACCGTCCATCCACTGGCACCAAGCGGTGGCCCCATGAAGAACAGCAGCGTTGTGCTGACGTCCCTGCTTGCAGCACACGCCTGGGTAGTTTTTCCAGAGAAGTCGCAGCACCTTCTGCAGCTGTGCCCGTCCATCTGTTTCCTGCTTTTGATGAAAACTCAGCAGCTTGGCTAGACTGGATTTGAGCGTTAACAGGGATTTTTTTTCCCCTCCAACCTTCTCCATTGGAAATTAGATGCTTAAGCCCAGTTATCTCTCAAGATCACAGAAGACAAAGTACTATGGGTTATCATATTAGCTCCCTTCCGTCTGACAACTCCAAGAATAGAAGCATTATGTACCTATCACTGCCTGTCCCCATTGAATGAAAGCCGCAGTACTTTTATGCTTTCATTCGCAAGTTTAAGCCAAGAAGAACAAGTCCAGAGCACCCAGGCCATCCTACACCACCCAACGATGGGTGGCACCAGCTCAAGAGTAGAGCACCTTTGCGTGCACTGCAGATACAGCTTGGCCACCATTCATGCCACCGCACATAACACATAACGTGCTCTTCAGAAAAGGGCCAAACAATAGAGGATTTGTGAGATAATGTAGTGGAGCAGAGCTGAATACTTAACATTTTGCAAAATGCAAGGGCCCGACAAGCTGAGCAGAGGCATACACTGAACAAAACCTTTTCAGAGGCAGACTGAAGCCTGCCCACACGTTACCAGCTACCAGCCTCTATGACAAGTGTGAACTGAGGCTCGATTGTGTAACACAGATCAGAGGCTTTCACCACGAGTCTCGCAAACTGAAAAGCTCTCTAAGTTTCCAGCAGTGGGGCTGTTAGCGGGAAGCACAGTTCGTATGACATCACACCCCCCCAGGAACAATGATCTTCGGGAAGAAAAGCAACAGCCTAAAAATGCAATGGAGAGTGAGGATCAGCACTCCTGTGATAGCAAAACAGCTCCTAATAGCATCTGGTACCCCTTTGCTTTTCTTGAGGAGGCTTCTCCTCTGCATATTTCAACTCTCCACTTTAGCTGAATAGTTTTTGGCTACAAAAAGTGCTGTTAACTTATTTAGCCTTATTACAATAATTATTTATATTAGAGTCCATTCTCCTTCAATTATGCCCAAAACATATCATTGCTTGAGTTCAGAAAAGCAAATTCTCTTCCCAGACCTGCTCCGAGTAGCCAGCTCTGGCTGGGACTGCTGCCCTGGACCTGCTGATGATGAAGGAGCCACACGCTCGTCTGAGCAGACTATCCCTCCCAACCTGGTAACCAGCACAGCTTCTCCATGGAGACATCTGGGGCTGCATCTCCTGGCTCCTCTGCACAAGAAGCCAAATACTGGCAGACCCAGCCCCGGCACCAGCCATACTGCCGGGGCACTCTCTGCAACATGCTCCATGATCCTTGCTTGACATTGTGCAAAAAAAGACACTGCTGCTGATTTAGGAGCACTCTGGACTGCAGTCATAGGAAGCAGGGAGAATATTTTGGCCAAGCATTTCATCTGGGTTGTTCCTACACCCCTCTTCAGGCAACTGCTACTGGCTACAGTCAGAGACAGGATAGAGGGCTAGATGGACCCAGTACAGCTGAAGTAATGGTTGCAAGAAAAGCACTGCAAGAGGAAGTACAAATCAACACAGATTAATTTTTTTAGGTGTCACACTGGGAATAATTCGGCTTGCAGAACTTTGGCAACAAGGGTAGAGGCTAAGCATACTGCAACTTTCACATCTGCATGCCTGACAGAGCTGCTCAGTTGAAAAGCAATTCTCATCAAGAACCTCATGAGGCTACAGGTTTCTCTCTGGTCATTCAGTATGAAATATTCTGTTCAGAAGTAAAACTATTTTCAAGTTAAAGTAGGGGTTTTTAATTGAAAATTATTTTTAAACCTAATGCTTTTTGGCTTGAAGCCATAAGTAGACAAAGTTCCATTTATATTTATAGATCAGATTACCTCCTCACCATTCATACATCCATCTGTTTAAGAGGTGCACTTTTCATTTATACCTTCTTAGGAAAAAAAAATCAAAACAAACCCCAAACGTTTTCATTTCTCCAAAGCCTTTCAATGACTATAAGTGAAATTAACAGCACCCACTTGTGTATGACTTCATTTCATTGCTATTTGGCATATAAGCCTCCATTCTGTGATCACATTAACTTAGATGACAGCAAGAAGTAAGGAATTAAACAGAAACCTGAAGAAATATGACTAAACCTGGGGTGGGTTTGGGCCATCTGATTCTGAATGGATTGGAAACTGAGCTCACGCCTGCAGCCACTACCTGCCAACATGCCATCTGCGTGCATGCTTCCCACGCTCCCACAGCTCCCCTTCTGCCATGGGTTAACACCACATCACAGGTTGTAAAATCCAAACTATGAAACAAGGAGCAGGCCAACACGCTCCTTTACAACAAACAGTTGCTTTTAACAAACATTAGCTTGGATGCAGCTACATAGGTGAGTTTTAAGTTGTTTTTTTAAGTAAAAGCTTGTCATCTGGATACAACAGCCTCAGAGACAGATACGTAACACAAAAAATATTTGGATAGTTCTCTATCCAGGTGTACTCACAAACAAAAACAGTCTATCAGTATCTCTTCACACAATCCTCCCCCTTTGCAGTTATCCCAAGATAGTTGTTGAATCTGGAGAAATTAAAACTTTAATATCTGCTGCTATAATAAGTAAGAGGGAACCATGTCTGCAATGGAAATGTTGATTTTCAAAACCCCAGATTTTGGAAGGGGCGGGATAAATGCTCAGCCAAATGTCTCCCTGCTGCCCCCGTTTCAGCCCTGGACTGTGAGCCCTGGTACACCGGCACAGAGCAGAATGGCTGCGTGCCGAATGCACAAAAGAAAGTTCTCTACTCAGGCTCCTCCTAGAGCTACTGTTGTTCCTCTTTACCCAGGCAGATTAAAAAATAATAACACTGATATAAAGAAAAATATTTACTTAATGCTATAATCTTCTCAACAATGATTGTTCTGGAAAGACAAGTAATGACAATGCATTCATCACTGCGAGCAAATGACTGTTTTCCAAAGACGGCCTTGGAAGCCACACCTGCGGCTCTCGGCACACCTGCCAGCGGGCTGCAGATGCTTAGTCACCTCCTCAACAGAGCAAACAAACCAGCAGCCACATCTATGCCTGCAAGTGATTTCATTTGCAAAGTTACAGATGTGCCTACTCAAAAGCACGCTATAAAGACAGCTCCTCAGAACATTAAGCCCCTTTACACCTTCTAAATAATTCCAGCTGCCTGTACAGCAGGGATGTTCTTTGTTATCCCATCCTTAGGGATTACAGTTGAATTACTTTGCTGTATATTATCCTCCACCCAAATATAAAAAAATCACACTGACTGCTCGTCTGTGCAGGAAGTAAGAGTTTCAGCTGTATCAAAGGGGAGGAAAAATCCAAGCTGTGTCTACAGTGAACCTCCTCTAACATCCACACCCCCCCCACCCTGTGCTGCGTGATTTCAATGTCAGCACTATTGTAGTTCAGCCAGACTCTGCCAAAGCCTACTTAAAAACTGAGCAACGGAGATTAGAGATGGAGTGGCTCAAAAATGAAGTTAGCAAAACCTTTATGCATTTATCATAAATGGATAGGCTTCATAGTCCATGAGGATATTACTTGGAAAACAATCTGCAACTGTGATGAATTTCCTTAAGCTTCTGCAAGCACAGGTCGGTACAAAATGGGATTAATTCAAAACCTTATCAGCAAAAATTCATATGGCCCAATTCATGGATCCTGCTTTACAGGGTTAAAATTTAAGCTATCTGGCATACCATGGAGAAAAAAATTGGTTTTATAACCACAGTTATGATTCTCAGAGCACAATTCTGCCCTTGAGCAAGTTTGCTATTTCATTGTTAATAATGAAACCCTAAAGGAAAACCTCAAAGGAACTAAAAGGAAGAAAAAGAAATCTCAAACTATTTTTTTTATTTATCTGTTCTGCTGACATTCCCATTTCCCCAAAATAAATATTTATTACACTCCTTAAACAAAAGGAAATTTAATCTATGATTCAATTTTGAGATAATATTGAGCATACTATGGATTTTAGTTCCATCCTCCTTTTCTAGCAGTACAAGCTGTAGGTGAAAACACCCTGAACAAGTGTTTATTTTGTGGCTGGTGTAGAAAATAAAAGCTTGGGCATTCTGGGGGAATTTTTTCAAGTGCAGTGGGCCACATGCCTATCTCTACGCTGACATGACAGCAACTGCCTCTCCCATCACTCACAGAGGCAGATACACGAAGAAGCAGCATGCTCATGGGCCATCAATTGTATTAATCCTGCTGTGAGCAGATGGCTCTTCCTCACCCTTCGAGCATGGCTACTTTGATAAAGACATCAGTAATGGATAAACCAAGTTACCAGAACCTCCATCAGAAGCATGTAAAGGGTGTTGATTGCATACCAGCTGGCTTCAGGAAGTGATTTTCGACATGAGTTTGCACTATTTTAATTTCAGAACAGCCTTTTCCAATTCCCCTGAAGGCTAGCAAGATTAGTGAAGACAGATTAAGATTAGTAAGGATGGATTCATGCGAAACTAAAATAGACTGGATTTTACACTCCACGCAGATTTTCCCTCAGTGTAACAGATTCTTCTTTTGAAATCACAATTCAGTGATATAAATTTGCAAAGAGGCAAGTCCTTGAATATCCTGGAGCCTCTTCAGTATTATGTTCCAAGCAGAAAAAGCCATCTCATCTAATCAATTCTGCTTCTCCTCCCAAACCCTCGAAGTGTGTGAAGTTAACAGTGAGGTCCCCTTCCCAAGATACTCGGTCCCGGAAAGCTGCTGCAACAGCTGCTAAACTTGAGAATCTAAAGCAAGAGATTAAGCTGAAATCTGCAGTAGCCCCAGTTTAATTTTTGACTAGGAGGCCAGGCCAGTTTCTCCCCTTGTCAAGGAGTTCAAAGATTTAAGAAATGCATATTAACTTTAGCTAAGCTGTGATGAGCATTCCTATCTGGAAACATTTATTAACATCTCTTTCCACTAAAGAAAACACAAGAAGAAACTAGACTTGTGAATCAAAGTATAAACAATGACATCAAGTACAAACTCTGTCTTTACCAGAGATGCTGACCTCTGACCAGCACTTGGAAGACAGAAGCGCATTAGAAGAGTCACCAATGTCTTGATGGAAGCCAGCAGTCTGTGATCTATTTGAAACACTTTGCTCACACAACGCTTACTGTATCGTCTCCATATTTTCTGCTCTGTTTACAGTTCTTAACAGCATCAACAGATACTCAGCCTGTAATGAATTCATTTTAAAATGTAAATCTCACAGTGCAGGATAAACTGCATGCAAATCTCCAATGGTACCCAGAAGAAATGACTGCTAACCTCACACTAGCACTTAAAGTAAAACAGCGTTGGCAATTGTGGCCTTGTTTGTCCAAGATCAATGCCGGACTGAAACTGAAAAATTTGCATAGGTTTCTATTAAAGGACAGGAATGCAACTAATGGCAATCTCAAGGGGTTTATGATACTGATATTGAACCAAACCTTATTTCAGCATTTGAAATCACTGATTTGGGTGATAGAGATAGTTGAGTAATTAAGGTTTTCAAGACATATGACTTATACCACATGATATTCTGACTACAAACTTGGCTCTTGTGTCAAAAAAGCACATGTTAAATGAATTAAGGGTTGGCCAATTGACAGATTTCAAAGTAGTTGACAGCTAAAGTCATTGGGGAATGGAATTGCTTTAGTTTGGTTTTGCATTAATCAGAGCTAGCCAGATGCTCATTCAGGCCCATAAAAATGCTGAAATCTAGATATAATAAATTCCTTGAAAAAAATGTTCTGCTAACATATAGATTGGCAGAATGATATAAAAAATAAAAAGACAAAGACGACCAAAAGTGTGCATATATTCAGTTGACATCAGTTAAAAGTAGGAGAAGCCAGAGGCAGAGCTACACCTCTGAAAACACAGAGTGCAGGCAATAGCTACAGAATAGAGGACGAGTCCTGAACAACTTCAGCATCCCGGCAGGTAAGTGACTCAAGAGTAGCTTGCTTTGTCACTGCCACAACAAAATGAATAAACGACTAACACAGCCTTCAGCTATCTGAAACAAGGGAGCAGGAAGTCAGCAAGTGATTCCGTGGCACCACTGCTGTATTAAATTCAAATCTGGGTATCCAAATTTTTAAATTTATATTGGAAAATTGAAGGTGGCAGAAAAGAAGCCACCATTAAAAGAATTCGAGGGTTAAAAAAAGTTTCTGTGAGAGATCTTAAACACTCTATCTGTTGAGAAGAGACCATTATAAACACCAAAAAGTAATCCCTACAAAGATCCTAAAGGACTCTTTACCTAGTAGGGAAGGCACAATGGGGCTCAATCCCAGAAGCTGTTGCACAGTTTAAGCAAGACAAATTAAAAATATGGTACAAGTTTAGTGGTGAGGCCAACTAGTTACTGGAACAAAAGTGAAGAAGTGAGACAGAATCCTTCATTTGGTGTCATTAGATCAAAACTATAAGCTTTTCAGAAAAATGTACTTTAATCAACAAGATGCTGAGTTACTCGTAAGGATAAGGGTAATGCCCACGGGTTACAGATGGTGAGACAAGATGATTACTGGTTCCTTCTAGCTGTAACTTTTTTGCATCTGAGGCCGATCCTACAAATACTTTCAGGTATACTTACGGGCATGCAGGCCTCTATCATTCTACTAAGGATATGGAGATGATGTAAACATTAAGTTGAGTTACTTAATATTAAAGTTGAGAGTGGAGAGAAAAAATGAAGTCAATCAAGGCTAAGATGATGAGATGGACAGGAGAAACATTAAGTAGTTAAATCAATATTGACATTTTCTAGCCAAAATTAGCACTTGGGAATCACTGAATCAATATTACAATCTTCCCTGAACATTATAGGAAAAAAATGGATAAAAGCTAATTTGGTATTATGTACATATTTGCATAATCTTGCAGTCATTCCCTTAAACCCTTATCACACTGAAAATTTAAACATGAAGTTAAATAGCTACATGTTTTCCAAATTTTATATGCATTTGGAAAGCTTCCTGTACCATAGCCTCTTAATTATGATTTTGCTCTATTCATCGCACGCCTACAATTAGGTACTAAAACAAGTAAGAATGAAACAGGAAGGGAAGCAAAATCCATACAGAAGAAAAACAGCAGAACTACCTGCACTCATTCAAAAAACACAGCAAAGCAACTTTTATGTTTAGACTACTTGGCCTCAAATTTCCATTATAAAGTTTCAATTCATAATTCAGGAGCCAACGCAAGTAGTCAGGGTTTGTTTGCGGATGAGCTTTTTCTTGGATTAGATCCAAACTCTAAAAAGGGCAAAAAGGCCATCTCTAAGAAGGGCAAAAAGACATTTATTCTATTCAGGAGCTTTCAAGACCTGTCAGTATCAGAGATCATCATATGTTCCTCATGCAAGGCCCATCCAATATGATCCCTTAAGGAGTAATGGAAAAGTTTAAGGCTCAAGCCTACTAAATTGGAATATTTACAAAGGAAAAAAAAATTAAAAGTTTAATTGAGATTATTCCACTCATATCTGCCCTGGATATTCAGATGCAAAACACTGCTTCCGTCCATTTCCTTATTAAATCAGAAGTGGACTCATCATCCAGTTAAAAACAGATGCACTAAGATTATTTCAATTTTTTTACTGCTCACAAAGCTTTAATGTCAAAAGCTGAAGTGACCCTGTATGTATGTCTGTGCAAGCGTATGTAGGATCAAGTTTTTTAAATTCATAGATGTTAAAGTCAGGAAACTTTAGAAATTCAAATTAATCAAGGAGGAGGAGGGGCAGTGAACCAATAAAACAGCAAATTCAGAAACAATTTACTGGTGAAAACTTTATTATTCATAGCACCAAACTTAACTTCTTTATTTGCAATTTCAGATATACAAAATGGTCACATTTGCACAAGTGAAATCTAGAGACCCCCTTAGAAGCTTAGATATTAGATAGATGGTAGATTTAATAATTTACAGTCCTAAACTTTGTATACAGAAGTCCTGATCTAGCCTTTTTCACATCCAGTCATGCCTTTCAAATAAAACCCAGAATCTCTGGCTAAGACACAGATTGTTTTGCGAAGTTAAGGATAAGAACAAACATTTTGTTTCAAAGGTGGCGTGTTATGAACCTCCGATCCATTTCTCTGCACAGTTTCCAGTTCTCATGCAAAATATGGGTGTGATTGATTAGCCTCTCACTTCCACAGATATTCTTTGATATGTGAGCATAATAGACAAAGAAAACATTTGCCAAAGCTGCTTGCCTGAACAAGTACAAGGGTAAGTGGTGTGCGGCAGACAAGAACGATGTGCAACCATCAGTCCTTTGATAAAGGGAGGCAACGTGAATGCTTTGCTTAGAAATCGCAGTCCTCCTCCTTGGCCCATGTAGGACGCATTACAGCAGTCCAGTCATGCAGGACTCCCCTTCTTCCTCTCCTCTTCCAAGGGAGAGGATTTTCAGAATTCTTAAGAAAATAACTTTTGTATCGTATAGGCTCAGCCTCCTGTCTCTGACAGTGGTCAACAGCAGATGCTTAGGAAAAAAAAAAAAAGTAAGAACTACTCATTCATCACATCTTATCTATTCTAGCGTTCTTGCGTCACTGATGGTAAAGCTCAGGGCAGACAGAGCTAGCAAGATCATAATTTAGCACCAACAATAGAATCTTCCATTCTCATTCAAAGCAATACATCTAAACTATCAGAAATTTGAAGCAGTTCAAGACACAAGATGAAGGGCAGATACATCTATCAACTGTGCTTTCGGTTGAATGCACTTTTTTCATAGGCCTGGATTTGATGACCCATGAAGTTCCTCCCCGCAATAATATCAAATCACACAGCACTTCATTTTCTTTGACTTCAAGCAGTCAGAGGAGCCCCAAAGAAAAACAATCCAAGGATCATAGCTGTATTTCAGAGGAAATTTGTTTCAGGTTTGAGGTAGTCTCTCTGTCATTTAGTCCAATCTGACGTTCTCAGGTACTTCTTACAGCTCTTCCCATACATTGTTTTAGAAATGTATGTGTATATAGTTCATGCATAAAGAGAAAATATAAGTAAAGGTCAAGCATTAAAGGGAAAAGATACTGTGTGTCCTATAGTGCGCTAAGCCTGTATGAACTAGAAAAAGATACTGCTAATGAATTCATAATCAATCATGCTTGTAGAGATTAGTCTATTCATGGGTGGATAGAAGCAAGTTTCCTAAAAGCTAGTGTTGAAAGAACTGTGAAACAACTTCTGACTCAAAAATTACATGTAGATGAAAAAATGAAAAATCTTTCCATGTGCATGAGATGGGAAAATAAGTGGGTTCTGTTAGCAACCTCATTTCATAATCACGCTCTATTAGATCGCACAGAACAAAACTGAATTATTTACTCAGGTAATAGGGAAAACAAAACAAAACCCACAGATTACTTCTCAGGCACAGATGTGAAGAAGCTTAATTTCCTACTTGCATCCTTTATCCTCTCACCAATTCACTCCTTCCTTCCAATAACCCCACACATCCCTACAGTATTCCAGCAGGCAGAAGACAGTACATGCCACAAGCTGTCAGGAGCTCCGCGGATGCGGACTGACCCTTGGTCCACGCTGGCCAATTCACTGGTCAGCTGCTGTCAAATGATGTGCAACAGCTGAATGCTGCCCGCACGCTGCTTTCTCCTAAGCAGAGACATTAATTCGTGCCACCCTTCTATTTCAGAGAGAGCAATGCTTTTCCAGGCTTCTAGCTCTCTTTTCAAATGTGGTTAAAGCTGACCAATGAATTCAGAAGTTATTTAGCTGACAGGGCAATTGCAGAAGCCTGGCATTTCCTTAGGAAGCAGTCTAAAAAGAGTAAGTAGCCTTATATAGTATTCAGATTCAATCTGGGCATCTTTGGTTTGAATACCGAAAATAGTAAAAACAGATAAGAAGTTGCCCAATATAAATGTCTTTTAAAAAGCAAGAACTAGGAGTTTCACATTTGCAGATATCTGGGAAGTTGGGAAATACTAACATCTGAATCATTCAAGCAGCATCCAAGCTCTAACCATAACATTTAGTGTTTTTCACCATTAGACCTCTGGCAGGCTAGTCGTTATCATCAAATGGTATCTAACTGGACACAGCTTGCCCTAACCTAGTAAGCTATTTCAAACCCAGGCTAATATAATACCAGTTTTGTTCTTCTTTTAAGATGAACTTTGGTTCAATCCTTCCTGCAGAGCCAGATAATTAGAACTTGCTCAAGAAACATTTTTCAGATTTCCTAGGCTTATTCACATTATACATAAAGCACATGAAAAAATATAAACCAAAACTAGGCTTTCTAAAATAACACCACACAGCATGCCCAGATATTCATATCTGTAGTTTTCACTTCTTATGCAATTATGTAGTCTGCTTTGTATGTTACTAATTAGGCAACTTTATAATTCTATTGCATTTTATGTAAGGGCCATTTATATAAGGTCTAATCTCACTAAGCGTCAGAACTAAAAGCTCATTATTCTCAGGCAGGAAGGCAATAAAAAGATCGTAGCAGACAAGGCAAAGCCCTCCAGTGTCAATTGCTAGAGGCCACTAACCAAGCACCTCAGCTGCTCTCCACACACCTGAAACAATGCACAGCGTTCTCCGGAAATGGCCTTCCTCATGAAGGAAACTCTGCAAGGAGTTCACAAACTAATGGCTGCTGCAGGACCTCGGTTTATCACTTCAGCAGATGCTATTTCTGTTCTTTTCACTGAGATGAAGGCAATTGATGGAGTCACTGATTAAGCCTAGAAACATTTTGTACTGCACAGTTACTATCCCAGGTTGTCGTTCTAAGATTTATGGTACATAAGCAATAATACAGATACATTGACAAGCTATATCAAACAAACAAAAATCATTCTTAGTGAAACCCGTGATGAAGCAGCGCCAATCACTTGTCTAGGAATGCCAATTAAAAAAAACAAAGCTTGGTTTTTGCCATGAATTAGGATACTGTTTAACAACACCGAATATTTCTACCTTTTTATTTCACAAAGATGCATGCTCAGGAGAGAAGTAATGTAGGAAGGTATCAGGCACTCAGATTCTACGTTAGTTTACAGCTCAGCAAGTTGGGTGTAGGAATGGAGGGAAGTTTGAACTCAGATGTTTGTTTAGATACCTCACTGTAATCTACATTTTGGCAATCTTAAAGAATTCTCAGTGGTCTCAAATACCCACAGACGCTGAGCACTCAATCTTGTCTTTCACTGCCTTCCTGCCAACAGACAAAGCACACCAGATGTGACCTCCAGAGCTGCTGTTTATCATATCAGTTTTGCATAGTGGAAGTGAGAAGCAGCTGTAAATAGTTCCCGATTTTGACTCCCATTACCAAAAGTGGAAGCATACCTGCCATCCCCTTTGAGCACCCCTACTGACAAACAATGGCCTCGGAGAACAACATCATTTTGTAGAGTCAGCTAGGAAATAAAATAATCACCATGTGATGAAACTTTGCATTAAGAATCTTTCCCACCTCCAAATCTATATCTCAAGCACCAACACCAAACATATTTCTGAACACACATCAGCTGTTGTACAGAGAATTCAGGCTCAGTCTCCTAGCAGCATCACTATTAATAGAATCCATTTAGAATAATCTTCAGTTTCAACCTCACTGAACTCTACGGACTGAACTTCAGTATTATACAGCTATCCATAACAGATTTTTCCTCCTTAGCGTTCTGCAATTGGTATATGTAATGTCAGAATCAGTCCAAAGAACAACATCCTCATTAAGGAGTTGATCAGTTGATCAAAAGACAGGAATAAGAATATTTTACCTTGATTACAAATTAAGTGGCCAAAAGGGGCTTGTGTTGTTGCGAATGTGCTTGTGCTACGGTAGAGATATTCAGGGATTGTCTAGTTCTACAGAGCTGCTTCTAGAATTAAAGCAACTCTCTAAAGCTAGCGTGACGCCTTTGAAATTAAAAATACACACACGCTGACATGTTTTCAAACTTGTCAGTTCCCATCTGGAGCAGCATTCACTCATCTCTGCCTTCAGCTTTAAAAAGAGTGCTGTCACCGGAATCACAAATGGAGAAGCACTGTGTGCACAACCCTGGGCCGCACAGCCCAGAGATGGGATCCATTTGAATAGTGCAGCAGAGACAGCAATTGCATCTGTATCACATTCAGAGGGACTAACAGAACTCTGACCTCCTTCTTCTGCCCAGGCTCCCAGACAAAACTCTCTTCCAACTGCTCTCTGATGCTCCCAACTCCCTGAAGGACACGTGCTCTAAGGTACATGGGTTTTAGGTCTTTGGGAAGCAGAGTACAATTGAGGGGTACTAATAATTGCAAACAGCCAGTTTCTACTTAAACAATTACAACAGATCTACACAACTGCTTCTTTCCCCCCTAGGTTTTAAAGCATCCAAGCCACTAAAAACTCTTCGCGCCTTACAGCCTCTCTAAGTGTCTTTCCCACAGTCTTAACCATCTACATGTTGCTCAAAATCATCTGTAGCATCCCTTCATTTCAGCTCCTTCCCCTTCAGTTCTACCATACTTGAAGACCATTTATGGCAGCTAAAAATATACAAAGATCTTACCGTTCTCTGAAACAATCTGAGAGCTGCCTTTTACCTGCAGTCAAGCATGCAGGAGACGATCACGAATTTTTTTTTTGGCAGCTGTTCTGTTTATTAAGATGCTTTTACTCTTCCTACAACGAAGGGGGTTTCTTTTTTCAATTCCTCTTGTATCCTGAACCTTGAAATATTGGTAGTCTCTGTGTCAGTGTCACCACTACCCTGGAGCCTCTGAACAAGCATTTTCAGGGAGATTCAGATTCTGACCATCAATATCTTATGATGCAAACTGCTTTCATTGCATTGCTTCTTATGCAGATGGATTTTTCATGATATCTACAGTGCTTTGAACATCTTCAAAACCCACCTATTCCACATATTGTATCAATAATGATATTCTCGGCACTCTTTGGTGCTTTACATCCATTGAGCACTGGACAATTCTTCAGGGCAAGGATTATGTATTGCTTAGCATGTTTTACCTCTTGTAAAGTACCGGATAAATAATGCTTACAATCGAAAAGCGACATGGTAGAATTCAGGCCCCCAAATGTTTAGTCCATTTTTAAATTTTCATGGCCTACTGATATTTCTTTTGCATCCTTTCACTGTTTTACCCTCTCAATATCCAACTGCACCAAGCATACACTCACACATTAAACACTCTCTCCTGTAAACCATCCACTTGGATCTCTAGCTCCTGTGATGCAGCAAATTAAGCTCTTCGAAAATCTTACATTCTTTCAGCTAGCCACTGGATCACAAATCTAGAAATCTGTTTATTAGTTATTTTATAGTCTTCCTTTAATGTAGAAGACAAGCTTTTCTGTAAGTCAATATTTATGTGAGACATTAAACAAGCTCCCTAAAGATTTCAGACAGGTCCTTTTAACTTTTTTGATTGGCTTTTTTATATAGCCAATAAATGACAAATAAAAGTCATTAATTCAAATATAAGTCGATATATATAGCACCTGCATTTTAGGGGGGAAAATGCTTAGTTCTGTGAGACTGAAACTGTAACTTGACACTAAAATAAAGGTGTTTCTGATCACCCTCCAGCTAAAAGGCTTGACACTGAGAATTTCAATTTAAGCGGGGACACAAATCAGTGGTAGATTTAAGCACTGTTTACTTGGCTGCCCTATGCCATCTAGGAAGTTACATGCTACGAACCATTCACATGCCTGGTTGCATTGCGTGGGCATAAAGGAAAGACTGCAGAGCAGAAAAACACCCCGTTACAATCAGTTCACCATGCACTTCCTGTCCATTTAAATTTGCAGGGCACCACTTTGCTCTAAAGAGGAGGTAAAATAAATCACCAGCCACCTATACAGAATCCTCCTGCTTCTGAGATCAGTTTGAAGCCCAGGAAATCCAGAGGAGAACAACAGTAGTATTTAAGCTGAAGAGTGAATCTCACCCTAGATAAAGCTAATCCACCCCTGGCAGGTCTGACTTTTATCCATAGTTGAAAAGATACTTTGAAGAGAGAATGTTTTGTATTTAAAATGCATCTCAATTCTTATGAAAGACCATGAAAGGCAGGATGTCTCCCAAGCCACGAGAGACTGCTTTTCTTTACAAATCAAAATGAGGACTGAACTGAACCCTGGGATCTGGGTAAATCTTCTGTCCAGACAGTTTTGGTGTTTTTTGCTCATGAGTAAATCACCTCCTGGAAAACCAGGGTAATAGTGCTTCCTATTTGCTATACTTTCACTAATAAAGGGTTGGGGTTTTTTCTGTAGTAGAGGGAGGAAGGCAAGAAAAAAACCCCCAAAACAGGTGGCAAGTTGTAACAATTATTCTTACTACTTATCTGTGCTTAGTATGACAATTTGCTAGCACCTACTGGCCCCACGTAAATCATCTGAAGCGCTTTCAGGTGTTTGCCTCTCGTGTTTGCCTCAATTTACAGTATCTATCCTGAAAATTCCGTCCACCTGACTGAACACTGCCTCCCTTTCCGGACCTTTCGCTCCTGTGCTTTAACAGGGGTAAAAGCAGAAGAATGTTTCAGAACATCAACAGTGAATTACCAGAAGCATTTCCTTCAAAAGTGGCAGGCTCAGTAACAGCTGATTTTATGCTGAGCATAACCTACTTTATTAATAGAATTACGAACTTTAGCTTTCAGCTAGTAAGCAAAGGAATTATTCTTTTTAGAATCTTTGTTTCTAAAGACTCACTATATTTTCAAGTTTTACCTTTACATTTAGATATTGCTGTTATGGGAAGAGACTTGGTACAGATCACCTAAGGCTGAAAGTTTTGTACTTTGCAGGCATACTTCTTGGGAAGAGAGATGAGGAATTAGGTCCACCATTGTCCTCACCATGCTGTCCCTGAAAGGAAACAGCTGGGGTAAGCAGAAGCTAGGCAGACTGAATCTGATCACAGCTTAGAAGTAGATGTTCTTTAAAAACCCAAATTATTGCATTATTTTGTGTTTAAGAAAGTAAGGCCTGCAGTTTCAAAATGTAGGCCAAGTTTGCAATACTTGAATGCTAAATTAAGGCACTCTGTTCTATATTTGTTCAGGTATAAGCTCCAAAAGTAGAATATTCAATTATGCGTATGATCGATATTTAGTGTCAAAGAAAGCCCGTCGGGTATTCTGTCGGCTTTAGAAACAGATTTACAGGAATGAAGTACAGAGATACAGATCCTCTCTGGAGAAACAGACAAATGCTCTGAGTGCTCCACAAGACTGAAGCACGGCGTTTGGGACTAAGTTTCAGAGCATCTGAGATGTTGAAGAGGATTTATTTAGCCCTTTTCCAGATTTCAAGTCCAGTGAGTAGGGAGAGAGGGGGAGAAAGTAAGAAAACACAAGTTTTTCATTTGTCATCTTCACCCAAATGCACATACAATATTCTTTAGAATCTTGCCCAGCCATCCTGATAAATATCACTGGAAAATGGCCTAAAAATTCACTCTGATCTGCTTTCAAAGTTTAAATCTCTTTATTTACATATACAGCTAGCTAAATAAGCGATAATTTTGGAGTTATGACTCCAAATGTATCACCCATTCAGCTCCACAACACCTGGGATCCCTTGCCCTATGGTCTATCTCTCTGCAGTCAAACAGCCAGCAAAGTCGGAGCCTTTGGTCTGAATATATCGGCTGTGGCTGATAGCAATTTACTGTCTGATCAGCTTTTCCCAGATCTAAATTGATAATTTCCATTCAAGAAATAGGTTTAAATCTCAACTGTTTGAGATGGTTTACAGAAAGACGAAACAATAGCTGAGCTCTCAAGGAAGCAGAATTACTACAGAGACTCAGAAGCCTATGCAAAATCTTATTTTGTTCAACTGCATTGTAAATCCACCCACTATCCCACAAAAATAACAGATTGCACTATTCTGTTTCTTGGATGAGATTTTCAAATGCTTTCTAGTTGGCCAAAACATGCTCCAAGACTTTACTAGCAACTTTAACAGCAGAAAAACTGACACGCCTCTGGTAGCATTGAGACCAGTCCCAGTATGAGATGTATAATAAAACACTCGGCTTTTCAACCATCCAGGCAGTTAAAACTGAACATTGCCAAATAACCATCTTGAATGTGTTAGCTAAAAAACCCCTGGCCAGCAAGTAATCTGCAGAGTAAAATTGGATGCTAGCATGAAGCTTGCAGATTTAAAAAGTATCCACAGGTATGTTTCAAACTACTAAATTTCACTAAAAGCCCTTATTTTAAGTATAGCACTCCCTGTAGATAAAAACTCCCATTCCTCTATTACATGGTATATTATAAAATGGATATACAACTTCTACTGTGCTAATTCATAAAGCATGCATTTGATTTCCTGAACACTAAGGTCTGAAACATTAGAAAGCTGATCGGCAGTCCTAAACCAAACCCTTCCCATTAATACACCTTCCTGTGCTCTTCTGCAGAACTTTGTCACCAGAAGGAAGACACACTTTCAAAACTGCTCCTTTTTAAACATATCCTCTGGAGTGCTAGCCCCCAGGATAGAGCTGTCTGAAAATACAGGAGTCCTATCTCTCCCTTGAGCTAGTCCTTCAGTACTATGCAGTGTAAACTGCAAAGTTCTACAGAAATCCGTTGAAGAAATAACATTACTTGGTACCCAATCAGAACATGTATTTCCTGCTATTGAGTCAATTAAGTCTCGTGTTTCTCCTGATCAAAAGGCAGCAGCTGGTTATGATGATCTATTGACTGAGATTTGCTTCAAGCTTCGCACACTGCAGCCTCCACAGCCTAACACCCTCCTCTGTTTCATTCCACAATCAGAATATTAATATAGCATGCAGGGTCTCTGCTAGGTTAGGAAGCTAGAATAATTACCAGTCATTTACTGCTAATGCTTATACAAACTCTCTGGGTACTTTGCACACTGTCAGAAAAGGTATTAATTCAACCCCTGCTTTTTTGCTAACCAAAGGCCAGCAAGCCTGCCCTGTTACAGTGAAGAGCCTGCTTAAATCCCACTAAAAGTAATGGGTCTAATGCACTCCAAAGAGTTAAGCAAGCTGAAGCCGGAGTTTACAAGAAGCAGAAGTATTGCAAAGGCCTTCCTTTAATGCAGTTTTTTCTCAGGATGTCATCAGCCTTCCACGGCAATCTAAAAAGCTGCTACAGAACAAGACCTCTAGAACAACTCGCACCTCTAGAAATCATGACTGCAGTTCAAAGTCTTGACTACCTCAGGCATATACAGGAAAGAATACATGGAGTTTTTGAGCCATTTCCCACTCTATCTGCCTTTTCTCCCAATAGATCCTGAGAAGTTCAAATTTGCTCAATACTGTTTCAGATATTGCTTGAAGAAAAACACTCTTGCCACAGCAGAAAGGATAAATCAATCTTGCAGAAGATTTTTCTCTAGCTATAACTTTGCCCAGTGTAACCATTTTCATTGCAGTCCCACCTAAAATTACCACTCGTGAAGCAATACCCTTTTGAGAAAACCACTGTACAAGCATATACAGTCTTGAAGTGTTTTAGGACTCACTGCAAACAATTTGAATCATAGCCAAGAGTGATTCTTTTAAAAATTCCATTGCTTACTTGTCCTGTAGCATCTTGCATGCATGGACTCTCCTTACAACCATCAGGGGAATTTTATCACCAATAGAATATTGAATGTAAGCACAAAGCTAACTACAGCCTGTGAAATAGCCTGAAAGCAACAGCAAACCATCCACTGGAAAGTGTTAAGGTTAGTTAGCCAGAGAAGGGGAAGAAGAAACTGAAGCTTTTTTGTACTGCATACAAATGCAGTTCATCTGGGTCTACTTTGCTGCCAAGATTTTATCATGGCTGAGTTTGGGTTTTGTTTTACTCTTCAAAAGATTAGTGTCCAAGCATACGAATACATGGTATTTGTTTTGCTGTCAAAACATAAATACCATGTGTTTTATCCAGCAACACAGTACACTTCAAAGAGTCATCAGAAATGGAAGACATACCATAGGCTAAGCCATTTGTCAAGTAGGCAGCAGAGTCTGGGGCAAAATTTCTGACTTCCAGCTCAATCTCTGAAGACTAGATATTTTATACTCCACAAGAAAGTACTAATACATTCTTTGCTCTTCTGTTGTTTGAGATCCACTCAAAGTCTCCCAATGCATGTGTTTTCTTTAAAATTTCATCCCCATCCTTAACTACTTTCTCAAAGGGAAATGTCAATGTGAAGAGGCCCTTACATTTGCTCGATTTATAGCCTTTTATTAGCTCCCCGTGTATGTGATGCCAAAGGCTGTTTTTTTGCCAAGTCTCTTCAGTCCCTGCTTAAAGCAGAAGCAGATGCCGTACATTGTCAGCACAAAAATACATGTTCTGATTTAAGCCACCCTATCCCGTTATTTATAGGTAATTTCAATTCTTGCAGAAGCTTGAATATCACTTTCTCATGGATAGGGCAAGAATCGCTTAGGAGTTTACACTGTCTTGTTCCCAGACTCCCATCTCACTATGGAATATTCCCTCCACACCTACTAGCAGCCCAAAAAGAAGCCCTCCCATTTGAGAGTAGAGCTGGGCAAATTCTTCATTGCAGCAGGAGAGGATTTTCCCTAGCAGCACAGCCCAGACCATTGCCTCTTCCTATGCTTCTGCTGAATGTTTGGCCAAAGCCCTGTCTTTTCAGCAAGTACTGCACAATTAAATCACAAGGCCATTGCACATGCTGATAGATTAGAGAGTATGAAGAGTTACCTGACAAAGAATACCACTAAGATGTGTTTCAGGTGCACACTTTCCTCTACTCTTTCTTTTACATATATAAAGAGTTCCTACACTTCCACCACACGTTCACGTCTGCTAAAATTTCTTTCTCCTCCTTCAGAAGTCATTTCTCAGTCTTTTTACAGCACAGCCATGATAAACAGCATGTGTCACTCCTCAAGGACACAAGAAGAGCGAGTCCCATTCTTTTCCAAATGCTTCAAAACCCTGTTGCCAAGTAAAGCCTGCAGCTTCAGAGGCAGCAGCGTGCAGCTCCTGGATGAGCAGTTAACCAGCTCCCAGCCACTGACAGACAGCTTTGTGCACATACATCCCTTGATCCCTTCCTCAGCCAGACAGCAAGTTCACAGCACATGCCAACTTGTGTATTGTTAATGATTCCTCCTTCCTCCCTATATCCTTTTCATTCTACGATCCAATTAGCTCAGCTCTTAAAGAATGAGTAATATGCAGCATGACCCAAAATAAAAATATTAAAAACAATTACTGGCTATGTCTAGTAACATCATGACGCTGTTCGAGCTTTCTTAGGTGAGCTTCCTATCCTGTGTATTGTTCAGACATCCACATCTTCATGTACTCCTTTGCACCAAAGTCAAATGGTGTATGCTACAAAGCACGAGCCCCTGAACACACCTGTAACACTCTGACACGGCCTCACTTAAAAGGTTTTCCATAGGATCAGTCACAGTAGTTCCAGTTGCCTTGGCATAAATACACATGCTTGATGCTTAAATTCACAAAAACAGACCTCAGCCATCAAAATTCACCCTAGAGATTTTATTACTAAGAGGAAAAAACACAGTTTCCTTTTCCAACTCAAACAAAATTCTGGAGTAGTTTCAATATTCTAGTCAAACACTTGAAAAGTTCAAAACACTATCATCTCCTGTGTGGACATGGCTTTCACTCACACATCCCTCATATGCAAATTATTTAAAAGACCATTTAGGTGCAGCAGGAGGAGGGAACAATAAGCTATGCTGGGTCAATTACAGTAACAGAGAAACAGAAAGAAAGTAGAGAGAAATGCAGGTCCATGCTTGATGGTTTATAACTGCACATGAGACGAGGAAAAAATTAAACTGTTGACTCTTCTGAACAAAGTATAATTCTCCTACTTCTGTTATGGGTTTCCTGGGTATATGTATATATACATACACACATACATATATAGGTATGTATGTTTGTGGGGTGTGTGTATATATACGTATGTTAGTGCTGCATAAACCATTGAAAACACTACAAAGAGAAGTTTATTTTCCTGCTTCCCTACCCAGTCACCTTAAACCCTTACTGAAGTGTCTTACAAGCCCCAGCAAACTGAAAGCCCCAAAATAACATTTTCTTAAGTGTTCTGATTCCAGAAATGTTAATGCAAGAAACTGGGTCCCACTCATAGCCCATTTAAACTTCAACCAATGGATCTAGCAATCTTTCTTAAGTGACAAGTGCCACAGAGATCCTGAGAGATCCTGAGAGACAGGATCACTCCTTGTTTCTTAGTAATATTGAGGCCGCCTGGAATTGAGCTCTGCAGCAATGTATTTCAACTGATGTTTTATTGGCACAGCAAGCTATTTAAAGGTTTTAACAGTTACGAATTTTGCAGTAATTTTTCCCTGCAGTATTTTCTGATATTTTCTGCATTCCTTCCCCTTCCTTCCCACCTGCCTCCTCCGAACATCCCAGCAGCTGAACAGCAAGTGTATCATAAAGCCACGTTCGTCTTAAACCTACCTAATAGACTCTCGTCCAAGTTACTAAGAATGGCGAGTGGCTCAAAAGCAATAACCTTCAGCAATGTAAAGTAGCGGAGTTTATGCAACAGTTTCCCCCTCTAAGAGCATTATATAAACAAAGTGTTCACAAGCCCTCTGCATTCAGTGGCTGTCAGAAGAGTGAGGCATCAGCGGCTCTTGACTCTCCAATCCAACACATCTATAAGCTAATTTTACACCCGAGACTGTTTAAGTCAAGAGTTATGACACATGTGACAACATACACTAGTGTTCCAGCACTGCCCCTGATACAACTCAAACCTTATGAAATTCTAATTTTCAGATGCACTTTGAAGACATGCACTAATTCAGACCCAAACCTACTTGATCGCAAAGAAAGTACTAGGAGTATGAAATTGGCCTGGTTAATCAGGCCTATGCAGATGAGAAAACATTTTCCTAAAACGTGTCCTAAAAACATACTCCCATTTACAACATACTTGCAAAACAAACTGATATGAAGGAAAAGGATAAATCATTCCCTTAACTGGGCAGACTGTTTCAAAGCTTTTTTCCAGCAAGGGAGTAAATTGCCAGTTTTGTAGCTACATCTGTGGTGTTCTTTGTTAGAAACGCTCCTCCGGTATGTCAGAAAACAGCAAATATGTGAGAGACACAGGAGGATGATGTTGGCAAAAACAAATCTAAGAAAAACACACAAAGAAATCCAAAACATGCAAAGTCTGGCAGATCTTAGGTTTTATTCACCAGTACTTTGTCATGCTTGCTTAATGATGGTTGTTCAAGAAGAGGGGAAGGATGGGAGTATGAAAAACAATAGAAGCCTGGCCCACAAGGAGCGGGACTGAAGTCTAAAATAAAGGAGAAGCAAGCTACAAGAGAATCCAGATGTGGCCTTGCTAGAAAGAAAAGACAGATGCTTAACTACCACCCTTCATCATCTATTTGCTAAAAATATGGGCCAGATCCAGAACTCTTTTAAAAATGACTGGAATCACTCCAATTAAATTCAATAGGCTTTGGATCAGATCTTTAATTGGGCCAAAAGCAAGCTCACCATTTGTTGATCAAAACCAAAGCTCAACAAGAGTTTTCAAAATACGTACTTTTCTTGGTAAGGACAGACAATTTCTAAATCTCTTCAGAGTTCCTACTGAAAAAGCAACAACCAAAGCATATGTTGGCTGATTCACTGGTGTCCCCTAACTATAGCTTGAGAACATACAAAAAAAATCTTTGTGTGTCTTTTATTTAAGCGTATTTATTGTACCGTTGTCATTAAATTGAACCAATAAATAAGAACTTATTAATACAAATAAAATTTCTGAAAACCTGAAATTGTAAAAATCCTTTTTAATTAGTAACATATTTGGATTATCCCAATGAAACATTTCTCCAAGTAGTAACTTGGACAAAAGGCTCCACTTATATATAGTGGTTTTCTTTTTATTTGTTTAGAAAGCTTTACAACTATGGTCTGTTAGAGATCTTGAAAAAACAGTCTCCCCATAATGCACCTATTCACTCAATTTACAGTCCTACTAAAGCAGGGTCTTTTTCCGCAAACACATTCTTTGTGCTCCCATATCTAAATAATAGGGTATTACTGTAAATCATGCATGCCCTAGGAAGAAACTGTTACATTTCCAACACAAAGTGAAGTGCCAAAGACTAGACAAAAATACTGTTCAGCTTCCATAAGAACGCACAGTGAACTTTGCACAGCAGACTGGCTGGCACAGAAAGTGTATGGTCTCAGTGATACTAACACAACATCTTTAGTATGAAAGTGAAGCTATTTCTTCCACTGGATATTAAACATCGAGGTATTGCACCACCTCTAGTCCTTCCCCTAGAGGAAGATAAATAAATGTTGATGTGAAGTTTCCCTCCAGAAAATGTTTTTTTTAAGTATACTTTTTTAAAAAATGTGCTGTTAAGCTGTCTTATTTCTACAGCTCTGCAAGAGAAACAGCTCTTGCTATGGAGCTTTTGTTCCCATGGACAAAATATTCAGACTTAGCCTCAAAAAGAGGGAGAGCTTCTTACCTGCGCAATTTGTGCAGCTGTAAAACCAGTTCAAAGCTCTCCCATAGACAGATGCAAGGTGAAACAGACTGGCATCTTCATTTGTCATCTATATGAAGCGTGCCCAGCAGAAGAAAATATCTTCAAAAGGATCCTCAAGCCCTAATGGGAGATTGTGCCAGCCTGCTTTTGCCAACTTTTGAGGGTGATCATTTCACTAAAACTAGAATCAAACTCTTTCCACATTTACGCTGTTGAATAGCAGTGCAAAATAAGACAGATCGTTCCCTGGCCTTTGATCAAGCCCTTTATTAGGGATACACTGGAAAGAAGTAAAGAAAACAGCATGATACTCCTTTTTTTTGTGACTAAGGAATTCTTTTGTTGTTTCTCTAGACAAAAGGGTTACAAAAAAGGGTCCAAAGTTGTCACGCGCTTGTATAAAATTGTCCGATTGCCTCCTAATAAGGCAAATTCACAAGTGGAGAGAAAGGATGAGCTCTCTTTGGTCCACAACACTTTCAGTAAATTAAGGGGAAAAAAGGTTGCATCAGTTAACCCACAGAGCAGAAACAAGCTAGAGAAGGGGCAGGGGACTGTAAAGCATAACCCTGCCAAGTTTAGCTTTTTCTCGGTTCCAAAATATTCCAGTACTCCAGGGTTTTCACTAGAATAACTCATTTCAAATGAAGAATAGCGTTCTAGCATTTTTATGGTCACACCTGCACGCACATTTAGGAGGTCCATTTCCTGCCTTACTGTAAACAAGCACAGTGAGGCTCCTGATTTTTTTATTGCTCTCCAGACAATATTTTTACACTGATGGAGAAATAAGATGTACAAAATGATTAAAAAAAGAAAAGAAAAGAAAAAAGAGAACTGAAAGTTATAAATTATCCTAAATGCCGGTGGTTCAGGAAATGTCTATGATTTACAGTTAGGTAGCACAAACACTTCATGTGAACAGAGCCATTTTTGCCAAGAGTTAATTTTATAATCAAACTGCCTGAAGCCTAGGCATTACAGGACCTGCAGCATTAAAAAAGTGGCAGTCATCCAAAATACTACACAGCACCCAACAGATCTTATCTTCCAGAGGTATGCAAGCATCTTTTGCTTAACTCCTCCAGCCACTAAAGATTCCTGAAAAGAAAACTGGCCAGGGGAACGCTGGTCAGGATCCTCCGCTGCGCTCCACGGCAGACTCCGCCTGGCAGACTCACACACAGAGAAAGAGCCTTCCTTCTTCTGATGGAAGAAGTGCAGCAGAGGAGCAGGACATCGCCTTACGGCTGGAAGATAGGGGAGGAGATCTTGGCTTCTTTTACATTCTCTTCGTAGGAAAAGGGATTTCTCGTGGATAGGGACGCATGAAACAGCTTGGCAGCTGGGAACAACTGACTGCAAGGAAAAGGGAGACTCTACAGTGGTGGAGACCACTCCCTTGATCACGACATAGATATATTTTAAATGCAGAGAAATCAACACCATATAAATGCTACTACTTGGCCTCAAAGCAGTTCCACTGTTGCTGTCTCTCTGCCTTTTCAACCGTGATTTCTTAATGCTCCTCCACTCATAACAAAAATAGCCTTTTAAATACGCCAAATGTGCATGGCAAACATATTTGGCTTCTACATTTCATTTTCTAAGCAAAAAATGAGGAAGTGGGACTGATCTGCCACAAACGGCAAGACAGTCCATGTTAGCATGCTCTCCCTCCTGTGTAAATTTTTTCAGGAAAGGACATTATAGATGTAAGGACTTGGGAAAGGATATTCAGCATAGTGTCAACAGAAGCAGATTTTTGACAACAGCAATAAATGAAATGAAAGATCTCCTCATCATCAAAGCTATCAGCCCCTTCTGGAAAAGAAAATTATTACAAAGATACAGAAAATTTCACAGGAAGACCAGCATCACAGCTCAGCTTTGTGAGACAGTATTCCCTCTCATTCCTCTTCTACAAACACAGGACTATCAAGTTGATTGAATTCTGTTAGATCCCCGACTACCTGACTACCACACTTTAAACTCAGTTAAGGTAGAGATGTAGTATTTCTTTTTAGGGAGATTCAGCCTCTTGTTGCGCAGCTACCCTGCACTGTTGTGGAATCTCAGCATTGGCTTATCAGCAAGATGGGATGAAACCCAGAGTAAAAGATATAGGAAAATATCATAGAATCATACAGTAGTTTGGGTTGGAAGGGACCTTTAAAGGTCATCTAGTCCAACCCCCCTGCAGGGACATCTTCAGATAGATCAGGTTGCTCAGAGCCCCGTCCAACCTGACCTTGAATGTTTCCAGGGATGGGGCATCTACCACCTCTCTGGGCAACCTATGCCAGTGTTTCACCACCCTCATCATAAAAAATTTCTTCCTTATACCTAGTCTAAATCTCCCCTCTTTTAGTTTAAAACCATTCTCCCTTGTCCTGTCGCAACAGGCCCTGCTAAAATGTCTGTCCCCATCTTTCTTATAAGCCCCTTTAAGTACTGATAGGCCACAATAAGGCCTCCCCAGAGCCTTCTCTTCTCCAGGCTGAATAACCCCAACTCTCCCAGCCTTTCTTCATAGGAGAGGCGTTCCACCCCCCGACCATTTTTGTAGACCCTCCTCTGAACCTGCTCTAACAGCTCCATGTCTTTCCTGTGCTGAGG
>NW_009234970.1:660-10410 GCF_000690835.1 Fulmarus glacialis | reverse complement strand
GATGAAGTCCAGTGCACACGACCCATGTGCCGGAAGTTGGTACGAAGCACACCAGTGTCGCATGCCAGTTCGTTGGCAGAAAAAATTCATACCTGAGGTGCTGTGTTACATGCATGTGTTTTTGCTCTTTGTATATAAAAAGAGAATTAATGGCATACTTATTCCTTCCCTTCTTCCATTCACATAGCAGGAACTGAGTGGGGAGCAGCAGGGAATTGCCATTGTGTGTTTTTTTAGCAATGGCCAAGTTGTGTTCCCTTGAAACTGGATGCTGTCATTCCTGGCTTTCTACTGAAGTATTACATGAACTTTTCACATCCTTTAAATGATGTATTGAAACACTGCAAGAGAGATTTTTAGGTTTGATAGCTTAACTGAACAGAGGCACCTGCCTTCATCCCAAGATACATATCTGAGCCCCTGCAGAAAGGCAGAAGTTCAAAAGCATCTCATGTTCAGTATTTTCCACTAGTTATTGTAAATGTTTTATTATTACTTTGTAGGAATTCTGACAACTTTCAAAAAGACCTAATTCTCCTCTATATCATACTTAACTCAGACATTTGGATTCAATTTTTCAGGCTAAGCATAATTAGTAACTGAAATTAACTTTTAAGTGCTAAATTTCCTGTTTGTGTCTATCATCAATGAATATAGCTTACTTACACATTCTTCTCTGGCTTTCATATTTGGTTTTGTCATTCTTCCACCTATTTAGACTGCAAGCTGTATACAGGGTATTTTCTTACTTGTGGGATCATAACAGTAGAAAGCATTGCTGGTGTTTAACAAAACTAAAATTAATTTGGTACTTTTCTTCTGCTTTCCGTGGTGGAAATTTTCCACTCAGTTTCGCTCTCTGGTTAAACAGTTGCTGCATAAAGTACACTTATTAATTATTAGAATTTTACATGGATGCCACCTGACTACTGGCACCCTATGATTAATTTTTTTTTTCTTTTTCATAATTTGTAGCTATTCGCTGCTCTCTCTTAGAGGCACAGTACCAGGCTCCTGCTATATAAACGTTTGCTAGGTACTTGTGCTCAAAGGTAGTGAGAAGGAGAGAGAGCTTGTGTGTTCTCTAGAGAAAAGCATAAGTATTTTTCATTGATTTTACTGTAACATGGAAAATTTCCAGAGAACTGAAGTGGGGAATCTTGTAGGTTATGTCTACTTTAGCAAGTAAGGCATTACAATAGAAATGGACTTGTAAATCAAAGCAGTTGTCAATAACTTGACATCCACCATTAGCATGTTTCATGCGGGGTTACTTCAGATTGTCTTGAGTATGCTTTCATGGACTGAATGGCATTAGTGACTGCAGTGCATTGGGTATACTTTTAATGTGCATCTTCAGCTTAGTTTCACTTGAAATGAACGTAGTTGTGCCCTGAGACTGTGCTACAAAGTGAATCAAAACATTGTATATGGGGATGGTTACATTTAAAAGCACTCTCCTGATCCAGACCGAAACTGTAATGTAGACATACTCACAGCCACTCTATAAAACTAAAGGCAATTTCAAAGACTGTAGAGATCTCCAGATGATAAGAACTTCATTAGATCATTGAATATTAAAACTGAAATAAAGAAAGAAGAAATTTCTCTTGTTGCATGTTGCTGTTGAAGCTTTTTTGACTGCTTTTATGTTATGGATGTTAAGAAGCAATCTATGGACCGAGTATGGTAGATGTTCTCATAAAAAAAATCAAGTAAACCACAATTTATTAATACTAAAAAATATCTCTTTTAAAGAAGATAATGTATTCACTGTTTGATTTTTTTTTTTGTACTGTGTGTTAAGTAATTTCCATTTTCAATACGGCTGCTTCTTAACAGAATTTCATCCATTGCTCTGAATACAAAGATGAACTTTTAAGTTCATTTTCTCTGAAAAATAATTACAGTTTTCTCTTATGTTCAGTATTAAATCTATAATGCTTAAAGCCTGGAAGCTTGGAATTAATATGTTTCGTCTTAGAGCTTTAGTCATCAACATTTAAAACCTGCTGTGTCAATAATTAAGGATTTTTTTGGTCAAAACTCTTTTATACTTTTTAAAAGAAGCTGGTTGTCTAATTCTTATAAAGTATACTTCTGAATGATTGTAAATATAATATTCACATCCTTATTTCTATGTGCTTGTCATCTGGGGTTCAATTCTACAATACAGGTTTTTAATCTTTTTTTTTACAACAAACATGGCTGCAGCTATTTGTTCATTAAGGGGGAAAAAAGCTTTCATATTCATAGTTAATGTCTATATTTTTAACCTAGAGGATAAGTTCATTTGAGAAACATCTGACATCTTAGTGTATGTTTTATTATATACATAACATGGCGTTGCATTGCTAGATGTGAATGCAACTGATTTTGTTTTATAATTAGACACCTATATAACTGTAGATTAAAAATATTAACTAATTGTAACTTTTCCTAGTATTTATGGTTATTTGATCTCAGTTAAACTTTCTGTAAGTATGACAGTTGGACAATTGGCCAGATTTCTTGCAAAACTTTGAATCTTCCATACAAAAGCACAGCCTTTTTTTGTCCCTGAATGCAGGCATGTATTGAGGGACCCAATGCAAGATAAAATCTAAGCACCAGTTTCTAGATCTCTGGCAGGTCAGTAGAATGAGATGAAATCACATCCCAACCTTCAGAAGTTCTCCCCAGTTGTGCATTTGTGAGTTTTCTCAAAGAGGACTCCTGAAAAAGTATTCCTTATGATATTCTGCTCCTTCTTCAAATAACAGGCAAGAACCTATTGCAGTATTTTCTAGCTAAGCCTGAGACTCATCACCTTCTTAAAGCTTGAAATAAGACTTTGTATACGTATATGTGTATATATGTATGCATGTGTGTATATATATGTGTAGCTTCCCTTGTTTCATATATTCATTGGCTTCATAGGGTAGAGTCAGAACCAGATTTACATTATCTGAGCTCAAAAAAGTAGTGCAATTTGTAGTAAAAGAAAGAGTCTACTTATATAGGTATCTTCAATTCATATATCTCAGTACCAAAAATTAGACTCTGCATCTGCCTTTAGTGATGAAGCACTTATAAACCTAGTGGTCAACGTATAATTCAAAACCTGATTGTATGAAGCAATGAATGATGTACATCACAAAAAGGGTGTGTCTGAAGCTTCTATGTTTGGGTCTTAGATACCTATGCTTTCCAAGTCTTTCCCATTTTGGATCTACCCTGAAGATTTCTGTCTTGCATGTGTATTCCTAACTGACTGTGTTTTACTGATTTTAAAACTAATAGTGGAGGCGAGGGTAGTTTCATATACACTTTATGAAATAGTGTAATAGCCAAGGAAATGGGATAACTTGCTCTATGTCTTTGGTCCTGTACCTTCAAAGCTCAAAGTAAGCACCTAGATCACCACAATATAGTGTGGGGGAGGGGCATCCACTTGCCCCCCTCCCCCCATTCTTTTTCTTTTGCTTGTTTCATTTTCCTTTCGAAGCCACATTGCTACATATAAAAGTCATGGTACTAGAAAGAAAACAATTTGTAAGCTGGTAACTACAGTACTAAGCTTGGAAATGAGGGTAGTTTTGGTTTTATCAAACTCTTTAGGGTAAAATACATGCAAAATCCTAATTTAGACAGCAGGGTAAATATAGCAGATCTTGCTCATTATTCTATTCTTGCCATTCCCAGGGCTGGCTGCCTTCTCGCTTATATCTGCTTTCCTCAACGCATTAATAATTTTGGCCCTTACAACATTCTGGGCAGTGAAGTACATAGTGCACACTAATAACACATAGTGCATATTAATAACATGATGCTTGCACAAAACTGGACAATTCTGGCATTTCCTAGGAAATACAAATGTAATAACAGTGATAATTTTTAAAAGTAGAAAACTCAAATTCATAAGAACAGTATTTCTAATGATGAATGAGGAGAATAACTTTAATGTCACACCATTTCTGTACTGAAAATTATTACATTTTCTATAGATTATTTGATTCCTTGTGGAAAAAATAAAATACATTTTATTTATATGAAGCAGCCTTTTCTCAATGCTACTGTTTGCCTAGACAATTTTGTGTAGAAAACAAATAAACAGAAAGCATAGTAACACTAACCTTTCAGAAAACAGTTGTAATGATCATATTTTGGACCTGAAACATTGAGGGAAACTTTATGAAGTTAGACATTTTTGACAATTTTCCTTGGAAATCTTGTGAATTCTTTTGTGTTCTTCAAGCTAAAACAATAAAATCAGCACAAATTGTATTCATGTGTACCTTCTTCAGACATGTGAGTCAGCTTTTGTTATGTGAGCAGAGAAAGAAAATCAGCCATCTTCCAGTCTGTCTTTGTTCTTTTCATATAATGGAAAGCCACATCTTCTTTTAAGGAAGTGTAGAGGATGATAATTTTACTTCTAAATATTAAGCACTTACTTAAGCAACAGAACAGCTACCTGACTTCCCGTACACCCACCATCTTCTACACGAGGGTAAACTTTGGTTTCAGAAAACTCCTAAAAATTTTCTTTTTCTCATCCAAGAAACTATTATTATAATAAAATTATTTCCTCCAAAGTAATGTTGTGAATTTAAATGTGGTTTTTAGAAGCTGGATAAATGCATTATGGGTATTTTATCTTCAAAGCAGAAGGAAACTTGCTCTGGAAGTGAAAAGTCTGGATAAGGTAGGGACTGATAATGTTTTCATGGTAAGTTAGAGAAATGGAGATTTTGACACTTTAATTTTCAATTAAAAACGTTACACTATGGGAACTGAAATGCTTTACTGTACCCTCTCTTTTTTGACAAAAGATAATATGAAAATAGCCTGATGATCATAACGGTCACATGGAAATGTGGGATGATGCGGTAAGGTGCTTATTCTGGGTCAAAGTGTGGCAGGTGCACCCGCCCTGACGAAAGGCCAAGGGGCATTAGGACCACAGCGTCCCCACTTTTCACGCCCCTACTTTTGTGCCTTTAGGTGGCGTGTGCCCGATCGTTGTGTGCACGCTTTGGTCGCGTGTGCACCTCGGGCGAAAAGGGGCGAGGTAAGGCCCTCAGCCAATCAGATCTGACCACAATCAGCTTCGACTGGGTATAAATGGATCCCCGCCGGAGGGCAAGTAGTGTTGGTCCTTCTCAGAGCATTGGGTCTGCATTTGGGGACTCTCACCTTGGGTTGGGACACTGCCCAAGGAAACTCCTTGAGGCTGAGAACTCCCGTCATATATAAGTGAGTGATTACGTGCATTTTGGATCCTCATTTCTGAAGATGGCTGTGGAGTATCAATTCCTTGTACACCATCCTGAACCTGTGTTATTGATGATGTTGGAGTGTTAATTTGGTTTTAATAAGCCTCATTTCTAGTTAGAAAAATAGAATCATGGATGCTTATGATTCTATTTCTAGTTAGAAAAATAGAATCATGGATGCTTATGATTCTATTTCTAGTTAGCTTTCTGCTAAATGGTTTTGGTTTAAATAAAGTTTATTTTTTTATCTTCTGCTTAATTTGATTTTTGTGAGCTCTGTGACACAAGGTAGGAAGGAGCTTCAACTAGAATTTCCCAAATAGGCTGTCTGTTGGTTAGTTTAGGTTGTTTCTTTTCTTATATTTGTGAGGGACAAGGTTGGGTTTAATTTTGAACGTAGCTCAAACAATGTTCTTGCGTTTCTTAAATTTTGCAAGACAGAAGTATTATTTTCTGCGTATCCCTACAACTGATGTATGTTACTTATATCAGTAATTTTGCTTGATGGTTGGGTGATTTGCATTAATAGGCAATAAGTGTTGAATGAGTATTATATTGTCAGCTTGCCAAAACTTGTTCTGCAATGCTGACATGCCTGTGAGAAGTGGTGGTTCATTTTATGGTATAAATGGAAGATGAGGCTTTGCTAGGAACAGTTTAAAAATCAAAATGCAAAATCTAGGAAAAGGGCTGTTTTTGTTAAACAGTTTAAAAAAATAAATGGCAGTTTGAATGTGCTCAAATGTCATTTATTACCAGTTCAGGTGAATGTCCCTTAGCTCACCAATCTAAAGGAGTTTAGTTTCTTATACAAGAGCACTAGATTTTAAAATACTTTTTTAAATAAAACTAATATTAGAGGAATTTAAGCCTCTGAAATTTCCAAACCATTCATCCTAGTATCAGGTTATGGATGACTAGCCAAGAGTAACCCTCAGAAAGGAACTATTTTTACATAGAAGTCTAATATAAAAAAGAAAATTCATGAAATCCATGTAAGAAAGGTATATTACAATTACACACAGAAATTCAAGCATCTCTAAACTTGTCAGTTACCATAGCAGCAAACAATTTGTCTATTACCTAGTATTTTAAGCACTGGATTTTCTTTTTCATGATTTTGAAGTATTCAGAGACAATTTGAATCTGTTATATTTTTGAAAAATGAACTCTGATCCACCTTCTTTTGTTATAAGATTTTTAAAAGGTTCTTAATCACTTAATCTTACTTTTCTGATTTTTGGGCCCTGCATTTTTGTTGTTTTTATTATTATGAGGAAATGGCATTAACATAATCACAGCCTGGAAATTCAATAGGAAATGAGAGTTATAGAAATACTTAATGATGTAGGAGATAATGCATGTATTTGATTTTTCCCTGAATATTTTTATATACTGTATTTCATCAGAAAACTATCAGAAAGGTAGACAATAACTGGAATTGAAGTGGATCCTTCATTTACAAAAGAGTGGGAGAATTTCTGCATTGCTACATTCCTAGTAAATTGCCCTAATATTGCTCATAGATGATTAAACAATTAGCCCAGTTTCATGGGTGAAGCTAGTCTGTTCAGAGAGAAAAACAAGAGTATATAATAAGCATTATTTTGCCCTTTCCATTGAAGAATGATAAATAATATAATCACAGAGGAAAAGATATGCTTTTTTTTTTTTTTTCCACAAATGCTTTAATGAAAATAAAGCTTGCAAAGTGTTCTAGGAAATCAGTCTTGAAACACTACCAGGAGATTCCACCAGAATCAGATGGATTTATTACATGTAGTCTGATCCCACTCCGAGATCCTATATTTATGAAAAATAGCTCTTAAACTTTATACTGTAAAATTTTATATTATGCATTATATCTGCTTATGAATGGCACTCATAGTTGGATTTTTTGGCCCTGAAGTCCAGCAATCAATAGTATTAGTCACCATCAGTGACAGACGTGAGAGCTCTGTTTTGTCATACCATTTCTAAAGTGTCATTAATGTTCAGCTGCAAAGAAGACAGAAAGAAGAGTTTTTCTTCTTTAGGCTAAACTGATTAAGAAGTGCTTTGAATGAAAGGAATATTTAGAAGCTGTCTGATTCATGTGAAGAATTTATGTGATGTATATATATTATCTATTATTATAATCTTTAACACGGAAATTCACTGCATACAGGTTGAAAAGAAATGAAAATGTATATAAACATTTAAAAAGATTATATATTGTGCATAGATTTAATTTTTCAAGAAAGAAATAATTCTCCTATTCCTTTTTTTTTTCTTCATCACAGTATGCTATTAAAAAACCTGAAATCTAAGTTGAATCCTCATTTGCATAAGAGTAATAGCAAAAATATCCATATTGTTATGTTTATAATAAATGAACAGAGCAGAAGGAAATACATAGGTAGTATTTCTCTGTTGTATTTTCATAGTCTGGTTCTTTCCAAGAAATAAAAGACAAAAGAAAGAAATATAGATGATACTTAACAACAACAGAAAAGTAATGAGAAAAGAAGTGATCAGAATAAGAAAAACAAAGAGCTGTACTAAAGTAAATTATGTTCCCCAGTTTATTGGATGTTAACAGAGGAAAATTGCTTGAGAGGAAAATTAATTATCAAAAAAATTAGAAGCTGTTTTTAAGAAATAACCTGTTCATTTTTAAGAAGTGCCACTAGAGCTTGGAATTCTGGATGTTTCATGTTTGAAAGCTACATTAAAAAAAAAAAAAAAAAAATTTTGGTGGGCACCATATCCTGATTCACTCAATAACTAAATTCAGCAGGGATGTGGAATTAAATTTGTAATAATTATTGCTAACCTGTTCTGCTTGGTTTATTTTCAATCTTATTTCAGTTGCGTGGCTTTCGGTTGATTTTTGGTTGAAAATGAAAACTATATAAAAAAAGTTAAAAATCTTAAATTTTAGCTTTTCTAGGAAAAAGACGTTTTACATAATTAGTGTTTATGTCTGTCTTGTTACATTCTGCTTTGGTAGTCTCATAATATAACATCTTGTTCTTTTGTGATATTATTTTCCTTGACCAAGTAAGAAGCACTCTTCTTGGGGTCATCTGTGAAATATATCTACTCTGTAATACTGTATTCAATGCATATATTCTTCTTTTTTTAGTCACAGTGACTCTTCTATTTATGAAAGCACCTGTCTAATAAATGCACAGTTGCAAAAATGACTTACACTTAAATCCTACTCAATTCAACTGAGTTAAGTGCATCAATATTCAAGCATATGGCTGATTTGGCAGAACTGCTGTCTTAAGTCAGATGATGATCACATTGTGGTGAAATGCCTGACTTACATGGGCATAATATTAGACAACATTAAACTTCCTTCTGTATTCATACTGGAAAACTTCTGGTGAAAATAATGAGTATGTTGTGTGACCTAATGTATGAAGATAATAGATTTCTTCAGTTTCGTTTATGTTTCACCAGAATGGTAAGTGCTCTGGATTTCTTAGAAGAAATCTAGATACTCTCCATTATTTACATAATGCTGCCAATATCCATAGCATTTTATATGTTCTTGTCCTCAGATAGAACTATTGTAATTGCATCCGATAGGGAATATTTATTTGTTCTGTCTAAAATTTAATGATCACACAGGATGTTACTATGCTGAAGGCTCACTGAGGGGTAGCATTTATGAAGTTTATTTCTAGAGAATTTTGGTAGTGAATTGTCACATTTTCAACACCTAGTGGAACTAAGTTTGCGTCACACAGGATCTGACATTAAACTTCATTGTTCTCACAACAGTTGATGAGAAATTCAACAGTTTATAACAATAACATTGAATTAGATAATTAATTTAAAGATCACACCAACCCTTTTGATTCCCTATTTAATTAACACATTTTATAGATCAGTTATTTTCGTTAGGGCACCGAGGTGGGTGCACAGCAAGCTTACTACCCTGGACTTGAGGAGAGCAGACTTTGGCCTCTTCAGGGATCTGCTTGGAAGAGTACCATGGAATAAAGCCTTGAAGGGAAGAGGGTCCCAAGAAAGCTGGTTAGTATTCAAGGATCACCTCCTCCAAGCTCAGGATTGATGCATCCCAACAAAGAGGAAGTCAGGCAAAAATGCCAGGAGGCTTGCATGGACGAACAAGGAGCTCCTGGACACACTCAAACACAAAAAGGAAGCCTACAGAGGGTGGGAGCAAGGACAGGTAGCCTGGGAGGAATACAAAGATATTGTCTGAGCAGCCAGGGATCAGGTTAGGAAAGCTAAAGTCCTGACAGAATTAAATCTGACCAGGGACATCAATGGCAACAAGAAAACCTTCTATAGGTATGTTGGGGATAACAGGAAGACTAGGGAAAATGTGGGCCCTCTCCGGAATGAAACGGGAGACCTGGATACCCGGAATATGGAGGAGGCGGAGGTACTCAATGACATTTTTTGCCTCAGTCTTCATCGGCAAGTGCTCAAGCCTCACTGCCCAACCCACAGTAGGCACAGGCAGGCACTT
>NW_009234970.1:0-266 GCF_000690835.1 Fulmarus glacialis | reverse complement strand
CTTCTATGATGGAGTGACTACATCAGTGGACATGGGAAGGGCTACAGATGTTGTCTATCTGGACCTCTGTAAGGTCTTTGACATGGTCCCCCCCAACATCCTTCTCTCTAAACTGGAAAGGTATGGATTTGATGGGTGGACTGTCCTGTGGGTGAGGAATTGGTTGGATGGTCACATCCAGAGGGCAGTTGTCAATGGCTCAATGTCCCGACAGAGATCGGTGACAAGTGATGTCGCGCAGGGGTCCGTATTGGGACCGGTACTGA
>NW_009234969.1:0-9464 GCF_000690835.1 Fulmarus glacialis | reverse complement strand
TTTTCCAACCTAAACGATTCTATGATTTTGTGAATTCCAGAAGACACACAGATAGCACTGAAGTTTTCTCAGACAATTAATAATAGAGACTGAAAAGACTGATGAACAGGAAGGATATTCTCCTGTCTGTAGTCTACACAAGCAAAAAACTCAGATTTGACTCAGCATTAGCATTCAATATCTATGTTTCATATGCCATCCATATGCCTGACCATGGCAGGGAGATCCTACCTTTGAACCAGATACCCACATCCCACAAACTGCTCTTATTTTTGTGAAGAGCAAAAACATAATAAAGTTCTGATGACCCTGAAACTTTGCTTAGGAGTGCTGTAATTGAGCTTGTGTCTCTCTACCTCGAGCTTCAAATCGGCTCTAGCAAACCTGGAAGCTTGGCTCTAAAACCAGCATTCATGTAAAGATGCTGTGCTAGTTACACTCTAGATTTGTCAAAACAATCTAACCAACTCTGATAGGAAACCAGAAACAAGAAGGAAAAATTTGGCCAAATTCCTATATCCAAATAATTTTACAGCATGAGAAATTGAACTAATAATGCTTCTGTCTGGTTAACAGCTGTCAAAGGATGAAAAATAAGCTACTGGGAATGTAGTCAATCACTCACTCCTTTTAATGTGGTGTGAAATCCATAAAGGCATTTATACTGAATCTCAATGTATTTTATGGAAAAATCACTGCTAGCTGTGTTGAAGAGATGCCAATTTTTAACAAGCAGCGTCTGGTGCTTTCCAGGACACTCTACGCATTAAAGATGAGTTTGCACTCTCTTCGCCTCTGGGAATGCATGTTTAGTAACATTCCCTCTCTTCTCCGTCTGCTTGAGGTGGGTCACCAGGACATGACCTTTCTTCACAGAAATACATCTGAGCTTCATCCAATTCCTCTCTCTCGGGGACTGCGGTTTTTACCTGCGTGCAGCACGATGGCTCCTCTCCTGGCAAGGCGCACACGCTGCAGTCCTGCAAACGCGGCGACACTCGGGGATGTAACCGTGACAAGTCCTACCGATTTTGTGAGACTGTTCTTCTAAGACAGCGAAGCAAGTGTATCACCGTTTGCAGGGCTGTGGCCCTAACTTCTATGCTTATCCTTTAACCAGTGGGTAATGCTAACACTTCCCTGCATGACACAATGAAATATTAATGTGTGTGAAGAGCTCAGTGTTGAACCACACACAGAACAGCCTATATATAGCCATAGAGAGCAGCTTTTTAAATCAGGATGACAATTTTTGTGACCGATAGCATTGAAAAATGAAGTGCTCAGCGACTGTGCACAGAGAATGCGTGGCTCAGGTTGTTGTGTTTCCCTGTGGCCCTGCTCTTCACTGGGGTTTGTTGGATGGATACAGCTGGATACAGCTGGATACAGCTGTGACGGTCACGGTCTGTGGCATCTTCCTCATCCTGCCCCGGAGGAGATATACTGTATCAGGTGGTGCTAATGTATGGGCTAAAGCCCCCTTTGGTCACCCTCCTCCTCCAGCTCAGCAGACCCATGGCAGGTTTTAGGCTGGTGAGTCCTGGGTGACTGCAGGGAAGCTCATCCTGCCCAAAGCAGTCATACACGAAAGGAGAGCCAGTCCCAAGGTTTTCTGCCATTGTTTAAGGTGAAAGCACCATGTGAAACGTAACTCATGACATTCCCTTCTTTATATCTCCACCAGTTCATCCGACTATCAAAATCACGCTAGCCATTAATGGCCAGTCTCAATGGTAGTTTTACAATATATAAATCTACAGTCCTAGGGGCCTGAGTAGGTGACAGCTCATGTCCCATAAACTCACAACCACTTGAACCTCGCTCCCTTTTCTCATGACATAGACTCATTTTGTGGTCTGAAGCTGACCTTCTATGCTCAGTCCTGGTGATTTTTTAATTATTTTCATAGAGAGACAGGAACAAAACTAAGACAGTACCCCAACTATAAACTGGCATATAAGTTCCATCCATGAGAATGGAAAAAAATAGAAAAATACTGAATAGAGTCTTGCTGCTTTCCTTTTCGTTGGTTACCTTTACCTAGTGATCTGTAGAGGTGAGCAGATAATATTCCTCAAATCAATCATTTATTCAGTTTCATAATGTGTCTTTCACATGTGAGCTAAAGCTGTGGTCCATAATGATACAAATCCAGGCAATGGAAATGCTTAGCGTTGGGACCAGACTCAGAGTATTTTCCTGATGTCTTGTCACATTGAATTCTCCTTTCCAAACTGGGAAGGGCATGGGCATAGTCATAACAGGTCAGTCCAAAACAGAAAGTAAGTGCCTCAGGATGGTTGTAGGGCTAACACTGGTGTCATGGTTCCTGTCCAGCCTGATGCCATCCGAATAATAAAAACTGCGGTTTCAGCTGAGTTCCTTCCAGACTTAGTTCAGAGTGCAAAAACTGTCCAGCAGAACCAGGCTCTGTGGAGAAATGACCAGGGCTGAGCAAGCATGATGGTTAACCCATTCAAAAAGAAGGTCACCTGTAAGATGAACACACATTATACAGCTGTCTGCAGCCTGCTAAGCCAGTGAACAAACAGGAGTGTTGGAATTCAGTAGTGATGAGGGATGCTTATGAGACTGAGCCTGAATTCTCAGCTAACTGAAGCATTTGGGTTTTATTTCAGTCCCACTGAAGTCAGTAGGACACAAATATAATTTTAAACAAACATTTAAGTACTTTGCCAAATGCAACTAGACTGCTGAAAATAGGTCTCAACAAGAAACTGTTTTCTGTTTCTTACCATGATAACATATTTTGACACACTGTTATGGTACGAAGTCAGTCATATCATCTTTAACACATTACAACCAAGAGAGAAATCAGCCTTCTGTACTGAAATTCATGAATAAGAATCTTCTTTGAGTGGTATTTCCCAATTTTATATTAAAAGTGCAATGCCCTTATTTCCCGAAATCTCTTTCACTTGTATATCTCCAAGAAAGCTCAAACCAGGAGTTAGGCAGCCAGTGAAGACGTCGGGCAACCAGACTCCCAGACAAATGTTTTGCCCATGTGTGCAGGACGCAATATTACACGTGAGATGCCCATTAGGTGCCCGAGGGCGCGAGCATGCCTAAGGAGCACAGGGGCCCACTTACAGTCTCCTGAAGACCGTTGTGGTGTATTCCCCCCAATACATCCTTTTAATGTTTGGTTTTAATTATTATTTTTAGTGTATTGTTTCTTTTTCATTTAAATTGAATCTTTGTATCCATTCCAGCATTACAGCTACAGTACTGAACGTTTCTTTGTTGTTCCTGCAGTTACTTTTCTCTTCCCAGCTTTGATTAATTTTTGGAATTTATCTAAATTATTCCTTAGAGTGTTTGTGGTAATAAATCATTGTCTAGTTGCTAGTTTTCCCCCTCAAATTCCGATACGAAAGCAGTAGGTGTTCTAGAAATTACTGTGAATGTACTTGTGATGGTTATGTATATATGGAATTGTTCTCCCAGTGATCAGCAGCTTATCGCATGTAGGACAATTAAATTAATTCAATCAGCTCCTGAGACACCTGAGAGCCTGTATGCAGACACCTAGACTGGCAAGGGTTCCCAAACTCACAAGCCTCCAAAAGTGCTGTCAGGAGAAAGCTTTATAAGAGAGAGGAACCAGCAGCAAACCCATCTATGCACATTAAGGGTGAAATAGCATTCCGCTGCTAACTCTGACAATCATCTCCTTTGTCAGACCACTGAGAAAAGGGTGGTCCCAAATACTAATTCTTGGTTCCCACTACCTCCGTGTGGATTCACAGCAACGCTACAAACCCCTTTCTCCTGCCGAGCCCTCCCTCCTCCATGCCTCGGGAGCTCCCACCGCCTAACACGGCTCAGCGCTCCAGCTTTGCAGAGGTACCCGTCGAGCCTCAACCCGAGTCCTCTCATCTCTGCTTCTGCCACCTTCATCTTTCACCACGAAGCCTCGTACGAGGACGAAGGAGAGCAGGACCCCCCCGGGGGCGGCGGCGGCGGCGGGCGGAGCCGGGGTCGGTGGGCAGGGGACGGGATTGCCTCCGCCGGTGCTTCGCCCTTTTTACCAGGAGAGGGAGCAGACACCTGCACATCCCCCGGAGCTTTTGTTAAACCTCTCCACAGACTCGCAAAGCTCCACGTTTTCTTAACTGCGGAGGCAGAGGAGTGTTTGGCTTAAGACTTTTCGCAGACACGCACCAGCGGCTTTTAAGCAGTTCTTAAATGGCTGTACATTTTTGCACCTGTGAGTCATTGGGCACAGTCCTGCCGCCCTTACTCATAATCCCGAGTTTCTCAAAGAATTTTCCTGGAACCTGGGTGTTTCCTTTTTAAAAAAGAAGAATTCCTGCAATTAAAGAATGCAGGAGTAGGCTGTCCAGAGTATGAGAAGGAGAAGTGTTATACATCTTCAGTTTCAGCAAGCGGAAAGTAACGCACTCAATTCAGGAATGAAAGACAAAAAGAGAAATAGGAATACATTTGAAAGATCATGGAAAAAACAGTGCCTGCAAGAGGAAATAAATAAGATTTTTCAATAAAAATGTGAGGACAGCCGGGTTCAAACAGCAATGCAGCAACAAATACCTGTGCTGCTGTCTGCAGTAGCAAATGCTATGTTGTACAACTCCAGTTAAACACAGCTTTACACAATGCACAGTATATTATTTTCCTTTCAGATGTGAGGGATATAAAGCTTTTCTTGTTCTAGATTCTAGTTAAAATAAAATTGCACAGAAGACACTATCTCTGAAAGAGGAGCTGTTATGGCTGGCAATGCTCCCACACGTGCAGGCAGGACAGTGGTCACTCTGGTCAAGCAACGCCTCGTCACACACTGCAAAGTAACATTGTGAAAGACACTAAAGATCGTTTGAACTTAGGCAACTTCATGAGCCCACAACAACTGCCTTTCATTGACGCCTCGTCACACACTGCAAAGTAACATTGTGAAAGACACTAAAGATCGTTTGAACTTAGGCAACTTCATGAGCCCACAACTGTCTTTCATTGTTACCTGCCCTGGGGAGTAAGTTGTCTCTATATTGCCTACGTGCCATGTAAAAGCATCCAGTCTGTGTTTACATGGTTACCATTTCTTTTAGATTCATAATCAGTTCAATATGCTGGAAGATGCTAGTGTATTCATGCGTCTTTTATATCTTGTGACAGAGCCAATTTCATCTGCAAGTATTACAGGGCAGACTATGCCTAGGAGTCCAAAAGGGAGGCAGCTCCTCTCCCAGACCTTTTGTGCTCTTGGCAAGTTCATGCCAATGCCCAGAAACTGCAGGAGCAGCTCCAGCACTGCTACATGACCACCCTTGCTTAGGGGGGTTGCATTCTCTAGGAAATAGCTGTTTTCCACAGCAAGCTATGAAGTGGGACCACCTGATGCCCCAGGCCACCTCAGGCAAGTTAGACAGCACTGCAAGGGTAGGGAAACAGAGAGGCCTCCACCTCTCTGCTGCGATTTCCTATCAATATAATGCCAGTTCTTCCACAGCTCTTTGGCTATATTTCTGTATCGGGACTTCTGTCTAGCTTCAGAAACCTTGGCTGTGCAAGATCTGCCAGACCTGGGGACTGTGAGGATGTCTGCACAGCTTTTTGCAGGATGATGTGCTCTGAGCTGAATGGAAATAATATTGTAGATGCTGCGCCTGTAGAAATAAAAGGAACCTGAAGACATGGCCTGAGTCAATCCCGGGGCTTAGAAACCAGAGATAAGCAGAAAGCAAAGTGACGGCTACTGAAATAGATGATGTAATGGTTGTTTAAGGGAAGGCTTTGGATTTTCTTCTTCACGGAGTTAAAATGGGAACAGAGTTCAAGTGGTGGACTTCACCCTGCCATTTCTGCCTGCATCTGCATCCTGTGTCCATCCATCTGACTTCCCAGTTTCGGAGAAAGTCATGCCCAGGGACGAGAGAAGCCGCACTTTCCCAGCAAACAGGAGACAAAGTTCCCCACGCCAATGCCCACCTCCTCAGTGCAGTGCCCTTCGCCACCGTGGAAGACAGGGTGGCAAGGGCAGTGGCTGCAAACATCTTTCCTAAACCCAGCAGTTGGCCTAATTTCCTGGTTTAATGCTATTGTTAGAAAGGAAAATCAAAGCTGGGTATTAAAGAAGCATCAGCAAGCAAATGGGTTAAATGGTGCCCTAAGTCCGTGAACGCAGATGGGTGAGAGCAGAACCTGTTTATAAACTGCAGCGACTCTGCTGCCTGGAGATGACTTCATGCCTGAAGAACTCCTGTAACCTTTTTCAATCGACGCCTTTCTTTTTCTCTCGCATAAATGTCACGTAAGGACATACACTACATTATATGAATGTCAAAGATAACTGCCCAGCAATTGTGCTTTCCTTTTACCTCCCTTTTCCCTCAAAAGCAAGCCCTTCCTTTTTGCTGCATGTGAACAAAAATGGGATTTCATGACAAAACCTAATCCCCAATCAAGTCTTTCTTTACCAGTAAAATTTTCAGAAGAGATGATAAGCAGACACGCAAGTGCAGCTCCTTGCTGTGATGATCACAGAGGAGTATAATGAAGATTAATCATCGCTTTATCAAACTATATCCATTTTTTTAAGCACCTTGATTAAACAACAGCTTAAATACTGTAGAAGTGGCCGAGCCAACGATGTGCCATGGTGATGTGCTGGCGTCTTCTCTTCCCTGGGAGCCCGAGGACAAATTCTTGCACGGTCTCAGTGGAGGAGCCAGAAGCAGTAGCGCAGCAGTTAGCTTCATTCCCACTTCTACACGAAGGGCTTCGCTGCACTGGGAGTTATCCCCAATTAACTACCTTCAATTAATTTCCTGAGTAGACGCTTTTATTTCGGAGCAAGCACACCTACTTGTGAATTGGCACAACTCATTTTGCACACAGATATAAAGCAGGTATTCCTACGTAATATATGTGCAATGTCATATCACTCATGCGTGCCTGTGTGCGAGGCACTGGGTACAGATGGGACCGGGCACACAGTGAAATTAGGGCAGGCCGCTCAGGCTGAAGAGGAGAGGTTTGAGGCTGGGCAGCATCTGCAGCTCCCCGTTATCCTCATTCCCACCTTATTTGTAAAATCAGCTGGATGGGGAGGAGGGGAAGCACCTGGGTCCCAAGGGAACGCTTGCTCCGATGCTGTTTCCCCTGCCTTCCCTGTGCTTCTGCCGTGCCCGTGGCTGCCTGGCCCCACTGCACCGTGTTAGGGGTGCCCCCCCAGCCTCTCTGCCCTCTTTATTTCACAGCGTGGACATCCTCCCGGGGCGAGGCAGGCTCCTGCCGCACTCCCACACCCAGCAGGGCCTTGCTGCAGCCGGGGGATCCAGCAGCTACCAACCCCCCCCCGCAAAGAGTGTCTCACAAAAACTAATATGTATTGGAGCTATGAGCTAAAAAACTAGGCTGGTTTAAGAAGACGGGTTGATTCTCAAGCGGAAAATTCCCAGGCCATAAAATCTTCAAAACACCATTTCTGCTCATTCTTACAAATAGCCTTGCCCAGGTGGGAAACACACAATTCTCCCAGGTTCCTTGTAAACGGCTTGGCTGGGGGGGACAGGACTTAAACGCTTGGCTGGTGGGCAATGCCTTAAGACCCAAGTTTTCAGGCCCTCAGCATTTATTTACCATCACCATGACTAGTGAAGCACGTGCTTAAGCCTGTTTTTGGGATAAAGCCCCGAGGAGCCGGGCTGTGGCACAGGCAGATGGCCAGTGCCCGAACGAGAACAGTCATTACACCGAATCAGGGGTGGGCAAAAAAAAAAACAATGCCTTTTCCTGTAGCGCCAGTAAGACTGTATAACGCTCACATATAGGTTGACTACATAGGCCTTTTTTCTGGAGGCCTCAGTTTGCTGGTCACTAAGGGCTCCCGCCTGCGTTTGCCCCTTGCTGGTGTCCCTCCCGGAGCATCTGCTGCGATCCCCCTGGGAGCAGGGACCAGAGGGAAGCCTGAGCGTCTGTCCCTGTGCTCTTCCCACCAAAGCCCACGGGATACCTTCCTGAAACAAATATTTTTCTACTAGTTGAGGGATATTTCGGTCTGCTTGCTCCTGCTTTGCTCTGAAATAACTTCTCCTGCAAATGCTCGCTCTAGAAGTGTTTGGAGATCTGCCTGACTGAGAACTGACTTTAAAAATGCACATTTTCGACCTCATTTTTTACATCTAACAGATCATTTAACTAATTCATATTTCTGTGTCTCTCTCTGACATATACTACAATTGGATGCTTGAAAATAAAGAAAGCATAAAATGCTCTGAGGGTTTTCTAGGCCTCCTGACATGGCCATTTTCAAGATAATATTAGGAGACAGTAGGAAGCATAATCATTAACTACCTGGTAGTGATGTCAGACCTTCTGTTCTCTTGGGTTAATATATGATTTAATCACCACAAATGGAGGTCTTCAATATGCCCTTTTACTGGGATTAAGTTCTGGTTACATTTTGACATCCATAAAGACTTCAAACAAATACAGCAATCTGTATGCATAATATGGCAATTGTGATAACTTGAAATCGAGAAAGATATTGATAATTATATGTAGTGAAAATGGTTAATGTTGACCACCTGATAGCATTGCACATTTCACCGATTAACAGCACTAGTTAATAGAACTCCTGCTGACTTAAATCTTACCTATGCCTTATCTTAAGATACAGAGAGAAAGTAAAAATGAAATACATAATTTTTTATATTGCAAATGTAACACAGCTGGCTGGCATTTTTGACATGATATATGTGCAGACACATCACAAAGCAGCCAAAATCAGCACAAAACCCGGGGTTGCATACATTGCAGACAAACAGAGAACCTTCACTTGATGCTGTGACTCCAAGGCCCCTGAAAATTACTGTATCTTATCCTACAGTTTCCCTTCTTTAGCCCACCCTTACTTAAAGTATACTCTACCAAATGGGCACTCATTTCTCTTGTTAGCAGCACTCCAGAAAACAACAGGAAAGCTAAACCCTGTGCAAATTCGCCTTGCTATACTGCTGTTTTTATTTATATCAAAATGTGGCTCATGCCTGTGGAACTGGTGGTGCTGGAGACCGACGTGAGCTCTGCAGGCAGTGAGCCTGCCCGGCCGCTGGCCCCCGGCAGACCCCCATCACGGGCTGAGAAGGCAGCTCACTCCCGTCTCTCTTCACTACTTGGGCTAATTGTGGTATGGATAGTTGTCAGCAGGACTTAAAGCAAAAGAATCAACTCATTTTCCTAGGTTAGTGATTTACAGCCAGATAACAACTTATGGTCACTTTTGACAAGGATCAGAGGTGAAGCGGTGACCCGGAGTCAAAAGGTAATGCATCCTATTACCAATCTGCACCCGACTGCTGCCTTGCAAGCCTCCCCTCGCACTCGCTAGGGGAAAGCAGATGTCTTATTAGCTGCCATCCTTAAGTGGCTTTTGTCATCATGTCAACCTTAAAATAACACAGGGCTGGGGGGGG
>NW_009234968.1:9009-12630 GCF_000690835.1 Fulmarus glacialis | reverse complement strand
ATTCTATGATTCTATGATTTCTTCTGGATACTCTGGGACAGCTGCCCTGCAAGGGAGGGCTAATGGAAGGGAAAGAAATGTGTTAGTCTGAAGGTGGCACTCAGTTCCCACCTGGTGGCTGGGCACTCCTGCTCAGACAGCAGTTCCCGTTGTCCCATAACCCTGATAGAAGGTCCCCTGATATCAGTGCAATGCTGGGGGAGAGAGAGGGATTGGCCAATACATGTGAGTTAGTTGTTTTATTCTCCGCAAAGACATTTGACCGGGTGAAAAGAAATCCATTTGCAGAAAAAACATTATTTCTTTTGTGACTGGATATAGCATTGCAAATATTTGCCTTCATCTGGTATCCCAGCCTACGGCTGCCCCTGGCCTGATGGGAGCCTCCTGACTGCATCTCCCAATCCGCTGGCTAAGTCACACTGGCACTGCATTGAAATATTCACATTTGAAAACATCCACATACAGGTCCATATAAACTATATAATGGAGCATGGCCGTTGGACATCGTCAGGCTAGCAGCAATCCAGTTGGTTTTAGGACCAAAGGCAGCATTGTGTCAGTGTGGTTAGGTTAATTAGCTGTGCTAAGAAGTAGGGCTAATTTAGCTCAGGGGCAGTGTTGCAATCTACAGAGCTTTATGGAGCATGTGATGTCACATGGCTATATTAGAACTGCTGGGAGCTAGTTTAGAGGTTTTTGCTCCATACTATATGGCACAGCGTAGACATTACCCTTCAGTTCCAAAGAGTGTGTAGTGATACCGTGAAGAAATGGGCCAAGTCATTTGTACACTTTCACCTCCCTCAATCTCAAAGCTGGATTTTATAACGATTGTATTAAATGTTACTCCACAAAAAAGCACTGTGTGTGCCAGGAGCAAGGTGTTACTCAGCATCGTGGCAGACCCTAGTCAAAGGTGAACAGTTGTTTCCCTCACTTTTCGTTTCCAACAAAGTCAAGGATGGTGCAAGTGGCCTCCATCTTACACAGGAGCTGGCTGAAGTCTGCATGTTGGTCCATCTGACTAGGGCAGTGTATCCATAAGAAGGAGTCTAAGAAAATTCTTAGGTTGAAGAATTAGACATCAAATTCAAAATAAGCTGTATTTTCAGTTTTCATAGTCCTAGTATTAATATAATGAACGACAACAATTAAAACATTTTTCTTCAACTGGTAGCCTAACTTAATTACAGACCACCATCAAAAATAAGTGACTGCTTCCCACGTTTGTAAAGTGCAGGAAATAACTGAAGCTGCTGTAAAGGTGCCACACAGAGTCATAAGGATGACACTGTGAGGTAAGTCTTCACTTTAATGACAACAGCTGTCAATATTTATCCAACTATAAAAGACAAAGTCATGAACATCTTGACTATTTGGGAAGTAAAAGTTCTCTCCTTTTTAAATATAGTACCTCAAATATGACCTTTTTTTCAACTGGTAGCTGAAAATGTCTTTTATATCATCTAAGGGGTGCCTGCTTTACATATTTAAAATACAAAACAAGTTATGGACAGCCTGTCAGCAATATAGAGTCACTAACCAATCCAGGAATATATTTCATGTAATTCTTATCATGAAATGGCTAAACATATTTCACTAGAGCAAAACACATTTGAGTAGAGAAGTTTAACAATCAAGGAGAAATAAACAGCTTTCGCAAAGTATTCTACTCCTTTTGCTAAGACCCATCAACCACTGAACTCTCTCTCACTTGAACATTGTTCTGCTGTCAGCTTGTGTGCCCCGTAGAGAGACCAAGGCTAGACGGCATCGCTGTGGTCCATCCTCTTTCTCCCAGGACCAGGTCAGCTATTCTTAAACTATTTCTAAGGGACTACTTTGAATGTATTTGTTAATAATGGAAATTTTTATATGCCATGTGTGGGCTTCCTATGTAGTTCTTATTTCCAGTCCCATTCTTAGTTTACCAAATAATTTTTTCCATGAGTTCATACTATTCTGTGTGTTTTTCACATAAATAGAGTTAAAATAGAGTTGCCAAGGAAGCAAGTAATGACTATAGTTAAAACAGCCTGAAGTGCTTATTAGTGTTCAACTCAGGTGCTGGAGTGGGCAAAGCCTTGTTCAGGAGAATTTTACAAACTGGATTGCTTAAATGCAGCTGTTCCCGTGGCGTGACAGAAATGGTGGCTGTCCTTGTGGAATCTCACACCGAATTGTGTAGATCCAGATGGATAATGTTAAATAGAGCTCATACGGTTAAAAGAAGAAGATATTGTTTGAATAAAACCTACCATTTTGATTAATGTGCCCAAGCACATTCACAAAAATTGGAAAAATTAATGAGTTCCTTGGAAACACCTGTGGTTTCTTACAAACTAGAAACTTGTAACACATACCAATATTTTGAAGAAATACTTCATGTGTCTTTATATTTTATAATATGAATTATTATTTTTGATATGCTGTTATTTTTTACATCATTCTTCTAAAACTGTTCTAAGGAGTACAATCAGACACAGCACAACACAATTTAAATGACCTTCTTAAACACTGAAAGCGATCAATAATGAAGGAAAATGGCTTACAAAAAGCCTTCAGTCTCAAGATGGCTGTGCCTGGTCTCTGAGGTAGCCATATTTTCATGCAAGGGGAACCAGAACGAGTTCACAAGGAATCCTCTCTGAAGATGGAGTCTAAATCTGATATCCATATGGCGATACTCAGGCCTCAGCATCCCTGGCCTTGGTTTGTCCCTTACCAGCACCTCGGAGCTGGTGTCGTGTGTCTCAGCTGGAGACACAGCAAGCCGGAGTGAGGCTGCCCCAAGGACATGGGGTCAGGGCCAAGACACAGCAACATGGGGAGGGATGCCCAAACAGGCTGGTGTGGAAGGAGCCCTTGCTGCCCTGCTCCCTGAGAGGCATGAGGTGGAGGTTGGGGTATCTCAGCAATCGAGAGGCCTCCCCCTGGCTTGTCCCCAGTAGGAGCTGCTGAGTGAAGCAGGCCCTGGGCTCGTGGCAGGGCAGGACAGGCTGGCAGCCATGTTAGGTGACAGCTAACTGTGCCTTCACCTGGGCGCTGGCAGGGAAACCGCCTTCATCCTCTGCAGTGCCCTCTAGATACTCAGGAGCAAGATTTTTTACCTTTGCTCCACCAAGCACGGGGACATCCCTTCTTCTCCATCAGAAGATAGGAAAAGGAGACCTAAATAAAGGAGCCGCTGCTGTTGGCTGCCGCCTAACCCTGGAGTTTTCTGAATGATTGCTCAAACAGGACCTTCGTTTTCTTTTACGGCTGTGGGGAAAGCAGCAGTCTGCTGCCACATTATGTCCTCTTTACTCCAAGATCCTGGCTGTTTTACCCCTCAGTGTGTTTCTTAGTACTCAGAGTATTTTCAGCTATCCCATTGTAAGTGTATCTTCCTCTCCATTCCCATCGCCAAGCGAAGGTGCTTTTCCAGGGGATTACTTTTCAGTTGCTGCTCTTCCCAAGACTGAACATTTGTACTTGCTTAGAGGAAGGGCAGACTATTTTTTTCTGTGTCCTCCTGCATTGCCTTAATCTAGCTAACAAGAGGTAGACACCTGCCAGAGACACGGCTCTAGCATGGACGCCGTGCTGGCTGGCTGCCATTTTTCGCCAGGCAACTGT
>NW_009234968.1:0-8932 GCF_000690835.1 Fulmarus glacialis | reverse complement strand
ACCGCTCGCTTGCCGGGCGTCTTTGTGTCCGAGTGTAAAATTAACTACCGTCTCTGTGTGCTTAGGGCCTGCTTCAAAGCCCTTTGAAATTGGTGGGGATTTTTCTACCCACTTCAAAGGGCCCTGGCTCGTGAGTGTAGAGCACAGGGTGCACCAGTTAATTTTTAAACTCCCATTACCTGAAAACTTCTTGTAAAGTGTACCGGAGCGTAGGGCTGGGGACGAGCTTGCTGAAACACTTGACAAGGCACAGCTGAACAACTGGGATTAAGGATTTCTTTCTTTACTGTTTATCCTTTTATGCCACGCACATGCCTTTTAATCGTTCCTTGTAATCATTTACCTGTGTTTTCTACTGTCCTGCACATTTAGTGCTTGGTCGTTCCCCTTGCAACCGCCTGCCCAGCAACGCGTGCGACCCAGCGAGGCTCTGGAGTACGCAGGACTTGCCTGCGCTGACCTTACATGTCTGAGCAGCCCAGAGGTTTAGAAACCCCTGCCGTGTTTGAGTTCAGCCCGTACCACCGCTTGGGCAGCTCTGCAGGAAGCACGCTGTCCTGGCAGGGAGCTAGCTGGGCGGCCATCCTTCCCTGCCTCCCTGCCTCCTCGCCTCCTCCGGGGCATTGGCCTCTATGCTGTCTCCTCCACCTCCGCTTGGGATGGTTACCGTCACAGGACGGTTACTGGCAGGATGAGGAGAAGTTGTTCAACAGTCTGTAAAGACTGCAATTATATTTGCCTCTGGTTTGTGAGGTGTATAAAGATATGGTGTGAGATTTAAAAAAAAAAACCCAAACAGAAAAACCCAAAAGAAAACACATTCCCTTTATTTCCTTTCCCAGGAGAACTTCATGTCTTTGTTTCATCCAAAGTCTTCTCCATCTCCCATTTTACATCCCAGCTCCAAGAGTAATAAAATAAAATAAAAAAAAGAATTTGGAAAGTAGTTTTTAAAGCAGTAAAGGTAAGCAAAGAAAACTTTATTTAAAGAGCAAGGAATAAATAAACATACCTCTGAACTGAATTGTAGAGTAGTCTCCCAAGGAAATAGTGGAAATCAAATTGCTTGAATAATTTAAAACTAGACTGGACAAAGCACTTAATAATATATGGCAGAAAAAAAGCCTGCCTTGGCAGGAGATGGAGTGGATGACTTAATAGGTCTTTTCCCTCTCTGGCCTGCATTATTTTATGGTTTATTACTGTAGATGACTCAATGTTAACAATGCTCAGTTTATTTTCTTACAACTGCTTTCTGCAGGACAGTGTATGTCCGTGTCATTATACCTTATTAATTATCCCCAGTTACCAGAAAGTCACTGGAGGTGCTAAGCAGTGTTTATGCATGAAATATTTTGTGAGTGTCTCTGTTTTAGGGCTGCATATATGAGAAGAACGGCAAAGCCATCTGTCAACTCCATAGATCATCCTAAAAAGGCATGATATATGTCACACATCACTATCATGCTTTTTGCATCATCATAAGCTACAGCAAAACTCTTTGTGGAGTGTTTTCAAAAGCATTGAAACTGGTTTTGTACCACTAAACATAAAGCTCACTTTGCTTTAATTACCACAGTGTAACATTGCAGAGCTCTGTGAGAGAGGGGAAAATACAGTCTTCATTGCTTCTGAAGTGGACCCTAGATAAAATACTATATTCACCTTAGAATTGTTTACAAATGACACTAAAAGCGACCAGCACCTGCTGTTCTATCTTATTTGACCATAAGGGGACTTCACACCTCCTTACGTGAAACACACTGAGAAGCATGTGGGCAAAGATACTCCATTACAGGTTTAGGAAGTGTTTATTGGCCATTGGGTAAGTCAGAAGGTAAAAAGACCAGACATAAACCAAGAACTACACAACTATGACTACACTCATCATGAAATCTGTATTATTAAGAGGACAGACAAACACTGATCAGATAAACACAAATGACTTAAATATAGGAGAGCTTTCCTTGGTTCAGGGAGTGGACTAGATGAACTCTAAGAGCCTTACAGGAGAGAAGAGAAGACGACTCAGTTTAGAGAGGAGGAGACAGGAGACACAATATAAAAGTCTCTAAATATAGAAAAGAAAAATCATATAGCATCTTCTACATGTTTCTTCTATGTAAAAGCAATAGACTCGCAGAAAGGGAAGCGTAAGTTAGACACATGGAAAATCTTTTTAATAGTAAGAATACTGAAGAACTGGAATATTTTGCTTGGATAGTATGAAATACTTCAATGGATGTCAGACAAATATCCATTTAGAATTATTTAGGTGCGTTTGATGTTACTTCGGGCCAAAGTACACCAGATGATTTCTTTATGTTCCTTTCAGCCCTGCTGTTTATGAATTTGTGAATTAAAGGAGAAGGCATGTGTGGAGAGAAAAATCCTGAGAGGATACTGACAAAAGGGTTTATGAGGCTGGTGTGGAAAAAACATGCATGCAATTATTTATAATATTATCTAATTTGTACATTTGTCATGCTAAAAAAGACAGAAATTGGCATTTTGGAACCACTACAAAATTTCTCAGTTGTCATGTTGGCATTGTAATCCAGAGCACCTTCATGATGGGAATGCCAAAAAGGTGCACTTACAGAGATACTGAGAAGTCTGTGGTAGTCCTAGCCTGAGGATCCAAATGCTCCTGGAGTGTGTAACTTAATTTCCGTGAAGGGGTAACAGACAGGGCTGTGCTTAGGAGATGAATGAAGATGCCAGCAAAGAAGAGGTGTTGTTACCTTCCTAGTTTTTGCCTGTTGAAAAGAATACTTTCCCAATGTTTCCCAAGCTTGCTTCTTTGCCACACCAGGAAAAGTTTTTGTCAGTGTTTTTTGACTGTGTTAATGTATATTGGCCTGTGGCGGTGGGCACATTCCACATACAAGTGGTCTAAACCATTCCATTTTAATATCTGGGTTACCACACAGAAAAGTCCTCTTAGCTTCTCAGTTATTTCTGCTCCATAAACCTTGAATACAGCTTTAGGCTATCTGAGTTTCACATGTACAAACGCCTGAAACAGGCTGCAAAGAATCAGTACAAGATACGTCATGGATCTCTATCTCATTCATCCATATTTTCAGAAGATCCAAATGGAAATGTAATACCGTCTATGACGGAGAAGCAAAATACTAGCTATATCTACAGATGATAAATTTGCTTTTGCCATTACTAAAAGCTGTTTGGAGTTTCTTTTTAAAGTTTATATCCCATTTTGATAATAATCAACATAAAGAGCTATCTGTTGTGGTGAGAACATGGGCTTTTGGGGTTTATTTTTTACTCTTTCCTTATGTACTGAAAAAATTGCTCTTTTTCTTTTTTCCTTACATGGGATTTATGTCTTCCCTTGCTTTATTGCTTTCCTTTTAGTTCCCTGTGTTCTTTCACTGGAAAGCATACCATAAATAACTGAATACGAACTATTCCCTCATCAGAGCTGTCGTCCTTTACCAATACCAACAAGCATAATTTCCATAGTGACGAACTCCATAAAACGAAGCAGAAAACACCCCCCAGAATGCTGTCCATTCTCCACTGTGCCAAAAGTCTCTAGGTCATTGTTCCCTGCAGCTCTGCTAGTATTTTTTCAGCAGTTGCTTTTACTAGCCAAGGGTGAGATATTTGGAGAGTTCCTTGGGCGAAATAAAACAGTTAGTGGCACAAACAACTTAGAACCATGTCACTCTTATTTTCCAGATCTTTTATTTTTCCCCTACACCCAGTAAAGCCATTGCAATACTAACCTCTCCTTAAAGCTGCACTCCGCAAAATAATTTGGCTGTTCATGTTCCAGTCCCAGTTGAAAGGCTATTTATAGCAGCAAATTTAACTGGGATTTTCTGGAGTTACATGTTCACACCCGCCCTTCTGTTTCGTATTTTTTTTCTTTTTTTCTAGTGTAAGGAATTAAATTGTACCAAAGTTGTCAAGGTGTGCAAAGTAGACCTCCAGAGATGATCCGAGTGCTCCTCAATAGGTGATGGAAGAGATTAAACTCATCAGAAGCAGCTGACCCTTCTTAACTGTACATCAGAAATCCTCACATGGCCAAGAACCAGATGCACCACAGAAACTCGAGGGGAAAGGAGGCTTTGAGCATGAGTCACAAGCAGAAGTTGCCCGTGGCTCCTGGGAATGGCAGTGACCCAGCGTGGGTGGGTGCTAGGTGCAGTGCGCCACTGGGGCGTGGATGGGAGACCCGGGACACCGTCCCACAGCCTCAGATGGTTTTCTCCTGGAGGTGCAGATTTGGATAACTTAGTGTGAACACAGTAAGGTGATGTAGGCTTAACCCACGGTCTGCATTTGAGCTGCTTGCCACAAGTTGATGACATCTGATTTACACTGTAACAAGCCCCTGATCTCCTCTTTTAGACCTAAAGTAACAGGAGGGACTTAACGCCAAAAATTGTCTGTGCTGTACTTTTTCATTTACAAGTTTGAACGAGTCACTTTGGGTGCTCTGGTTTTGGTGAGAGTAAGAAAGACCCCAACATAGCCTCTTTTAAAACAAATAAACCAATCCATGCTTCAAAACAAAATAAATCAAGTCAAATCAGAACAGGGTTAAGGCAGAATATGGATAATTCTTAAAGCTGGGAGGCACATGCTACTGACTGAAAAGGGTGTGCATCACTTGGCTTCAGGGTGAAAAAAACCCCTCAACAACATTTAAATAACATTTAAAGTACAAATTACAAGAGACTGAAAAATCATTCCCAGGCTTGCTACAGGGCATGTGCTAAGTTTTCTAGCTGAGGCTAATGGAACCGCACCCCTTGTTATCGCACATGATGTGGTCTGGAAGAGATTTGGAGAGATGCTATTGCAATTATTGGCCTTTTGCTGAAGCAATTAGTATGAGGGAGACAGTAATTGCCTGATTGGAAAGCAACAACCAAGTTCTTAGCAAAGCAAACAAAACTCAAGAAACAGAACAGTCCACAGTCCTCCCTGTAATTTGAAGGGACACGAGGTGAAAACCGGAGATGAAACAAGAATGGAGGATTGACACAGAAAGGGAGACTTAAAAAATACCTTAAGATTGCAGGCCTGGGAATTTAAACTCAAAACTCTGCCTGACAATGTAAGTTTTGAACTCAAGACACATACTTATTTTATAATTATAGACTCATAGAATGGTTTGGGTTGGAAGGGACCTTAAAGATCATCTGGTTCCAACCCCCCTGCCATGGTCAGGGAAACCTTCCACTAGACCAGGTTGCTCAAAGCCCCATCCAACCTGGCCTTGAACACTTCCAGGGATGGGGCATCCACAACTTCTCTGGGCAACCTGTTCCAGTGTCTCACCACCCTCATAGTGAAGAATTTCTTTCTTATAGCTAATCTAAATCTACCCTCTTTCAGTTTAAAGCCACTACCCCATGTCCTATCACTACGTGCCCTTGTAAAAAGTCCCTTTCCAGCTTTCTTGTAGGCCCCCTTAAGGTACTGGAAGGCTGCTATAAGGTCTCCCTGAAACCTTCTCTTCTCCAGGCTGAACAACCCCGACTCTCTCAGCCTGTCTTCATAGGAGAGGTGCTCCAGCTCCCTGAATTCTACTGTAGTTAACCCTCCCATATTTGAGAAACAAAAAGTGTCTCCAGCTGTGTCAATGACCACCTCTGTATGCTGGACTAGAAATATTTCCCAGTTGGTGGTTCTGAAGGTGTGCCAGATGCACATTAAAACTCTGTTTTGGTGTGAGCTGTGAGGCTACACCTGGCCTTTCCTCTTGAGGCACCTTGATGTCCACGCAGAGAAATGCCAGTATGTATATAAAAGGAGAACAATTGCACTGTGTATTCTCCAGTATGGGTAATTTGAGCAATTCAGGTATATTGCTGTGGCTAAGGACCACACCATCCCCTTTTTTTGCTAACATTTCTCTCCAGCTCCATAGGTACCAGCCATCCTCTTAAACGAGTTAAACTTGTACCAAACCTTGAAGGTACTTGCTCTTTCAGGGTGGAAGAAAGGCTGGTGTGGCCAAAAGCATGCATCTTTTCCCCAAATATCTCTATTGGTCTCATGAAAAGTACGACTTCTCCCTCCGAGACTTGCCTCAAAACATTTCTGTTTTCATCAGCAAGTCAAGGGTACATTTTCATTGAAGTTTCAGCTGTCTCAATACAAAGTGTTGCCACATGCCTGACACACAGAAATGTAAAGATGTGCAATAAGACAATGAGATGAAATGCAAAAAAATCAGCGATTTTTTTGGTAAAGACTGGGGTCCCAGAGCTTTGAAATATTGTACTTCCAGTATTGTATTCACTCTCTTAACCCCATCTTCCCTTCCAGTTAAGCTAAGATTTTAATTTTGGCTAGACTATGCTTTCTTTAATATGGATACAAGGTACCTACTTCCCATACCTTCTGCCTCGCACAAAGGCTGGCCGCAATCTTGGGCTTCTGTGCAGCAAGCATTTATGCATGAGTTTAACTTCATGCTCTTCGGTTACATTTCACTCCTAGTCTTTTTGCTGTGTAAGAAATGCTGTATAATACCATCTCCTAGGAAGGTATGACACATACAGCTAATATTCCTCTGGAAACTTTTAAATTACTCTCTTCAGACATACATTTATACATATCTCTTATATTAAGAAGCGTGCATGAAAGAGAGGCGTTCCTCTGGAAACTTTTAAATTACTCTCTTTAGACATACATTTATACATGTCTCTTATATTTAGAAGCGTGCGTGAAAGAGAGGCCCCAGGGCAAAAATCTGCTTAACATAATAAAGTATTTCTCCAAGTGTTATATAGTGATCAAGCTCTCCAGGAATATAGGATGGATCTGTCTTCACTTTACATCATTACCACATACCTGCAGCTTCCAAAGGATGCTAAATGAATATTGGAAGTAGGAATTCTTTTCCAGCTTTTTATTTCCTAGTTTCTTTCATCACAATTTTGGAATATATGTCAATTTATTTCTTGTTAACTAGAAGGCACCAGCCCTGACATTTGATCAGATTCAAGATACTAATTCAGATAAAACACTTTGCTTGGGTTTTAATTAATTAATTAATTAAAAGAAAGACACAGATTGTTCCAGATAAACTAACACTACTACTTCTGGGTCCAATAAACACTTTGCTTGGGTTTTAATTAATTAATTAATTAAAAGAAAGACACAGATTGTTCCAGATAAACTGAAACACTACTTCAGGGTCCAATGATGTTGAAAGTGGTGTAGCACCAAATGCCTTGGTAGCTTACTCTGACATCTGTGGGATCATTTTAAACTCGATTTTGTGGATAGTGCTATGTTCATCCACAAGCTACAAAAACAATTGCCTGCTCTATAGGAAGAACCTATGATTTTTCACAAATGTAGAGCATGAATTTTTAAGCTGTGGAAAGAACCTGTCCCAAGCATGGTATATAGTTTGACTAAAGAGATGCAGTTTAGGCATAATAGGCAATTAGCAGATGTTGAATAAGGAAAGGGAAGACATAAAGAAAAGCAAGCTTCTGATTACATAGTTTAAGAGAAGACGTATGTGGGATTGTAGCTAACGTGACTCAATATTTCCCAAAGTTTTAATTTTTATATTCCTATTTTCAGTTTCTTACACAAGCTCTTTCTTTAAGAGGTTGAAATGGAATTTTTCATGGTAGGTCTTTTCCTCAAGTTGAACTTTGTGGAGAAATTTTCAGGTGAAATGGTTGAATTTTCAGGTGAAACCTGAGAATTGCTGTCCAAGTACATTAATTTGTCAACATAGAGCTTCCCAACAAACAGAAGAGTTTAAATATTCTTGTGCCTTTGCTTCAAGGATTTGAGAACAGTAAAAGCGAGGTTATTGTTTCAAGAATGCCTCTTTTATTTCCCCCAGGGCAATTCATCTAACTCTGACACCGTGGCAACAGTTCATGGATCCTCAATGGAAACGTAGGTGTGATAGGCATATTCTTCAAGAACATCATCTGCACTGAACATATGCCATCCACACACTTGATATGTGTGTAATGGAGCTTCAAATGTGCCATCACAGGATGATCAAGCAGATCTTCTTAGGACCGAAGAGTCCTAGGGCTACTATGGCACCGTATTTGCAGATTAAAAGGGGGAAAATTGTCTCAGTGATCTCTTGGCTGGAGAACTGATAGTATGGAAGTAAAAGCAATGAGGTGATCGGACAGGGGCAAGTGATGGGCCAAAGACATGAGTCAAGCCTAATTCTCTACAATCCTCTACTGTGCAATCTGCTGGCAGCATATACTGGTCTCTCATCTTTTTCCAGTGATTGCCCCACAGGGACAATAATAGCATTTTACTGTTGCCTACTATTTTGTTTGTTCTGGAAATAAAAGTCTCTGCTGTAGATCTGAAGGTACGAGCCTTATCAGTAATGCAGTTTGGTGGCCTGCATGGCTCCATATGATGATAAAACTTCCAGCTCTCAATATTTTTTTTTCTCTTTTCTTTTTTCCACATTTATACTGCCACGTTTAAAACACTGTGTAAAATGAACTTGCAAATTTCAGCCAAGCGTTCCAGACACTACCAGACTTCACCTTTCCCTGCCGAACAATTGCTTATTGGGAGACCTCTGCCCTTAGTTGCTGTGGTGAGGATTTAATAAAAAACCTAAAATGAGCAAGTGCTCTGTGCTAAAATAATCACTGGAGCTTCCCGGAGGCAGACATTTCACAGTAATGTTTCAAAATGTGTGTTATTTTTGTGTGCATCTGTGTTCACTGAAATAAAACCACAATCTTTCAAAAATTTTTGAGAAAATACAACAGCATCAAAATATCTGTTTTGAAATGAAGAGCAGAGGGATTTCTGCAGAGGTGGCTGCTGGGAATCCTACCTGAAATTCTGCTTGCTCTGGAGCAGACTTCCTATGATGACTCTGAGGCACAGGGGGTGATTTGGGGTATGGGGGGATATTTGGGGGGGATTTGGG